>NW_022605598.1:196106-199306 GCF_008692095.1 Etheostoma spectabile | reverse complement strand
CACTTAGTTTGGTTTCTTAGCCTGTTTGCTTTGTGGTTTTCAGAGGGAAGTTAATGAGAGAGAGCCTACAGTTGTGTCTACTGGGCTGGCCTATGGAACATACAAAACTGGATTATAAAGAAAGAACACAAGAACTTTGAGAGACATTTGAGATTCTGCTCTGACAAGTGAAGTTGACCTTTTACCTAGGATTGTGCACGGCACACCATAACTTTCTTTCTGTGAAGAACCCAGAGAGGGTTATTTTATTTTTATTTATTTCATAAATAGTGTTATTAGCCTATATATTTTCTGCGTTATTTATTCTGTGAAGAACCCAGAGAGGGTTATTTTATTTTTTTATTTCATAAATAGTGTATTAGCCTATATATTTTCTGCGTTATTTTATTCTGTGAAGAACCCAGAGAGGGTTATTTGATCTCAGAAAGGGTTATTAATATTTGGATATGTGTGGTGCGCTGGAGTGTCAGCATGTTTTCTGGAAAACATTAAATGATTACATTTAGAGCCCCTGCGATTGTCACACTTTTTCTGTTAGAAACTGACCCTGGCCCCCCATCAGAGAAGGGCAAAGTTATGTGGCCCTCACTGGAAAAAGTTTGGGGACCCCTGATCTGTGTAGAGGAAGGTCTGGGACGATGTTGACCTCGAATAAGGGAGGTAATTGGGCGGTGAAAGGAAAACTTTAAAGAACTCCTGCATCCCATTAACATACCCTCTATGGCAGAGGCAAAGCTGGATGCTGATGGAGGATAGTTGTCAATTTGCCTGGTGGAGTAACTGAGGTACTCAAACAACTCCACAGTGGCAAAGCCCTGGGCATTGATGTGGTCCTTCAAAAATTCTGAAAGCTTTGAATGTGGAGAGGCTATCTTGGATTACACACCTCTTTAAATTTGCATGGAAGTCTGGGACGTTGCCTAAGTAGTGGCAGATCAGTAGTGGCAGATAGTGGTGGTTCCCGTGTTCAAAAAGGGAGACCAGGGAGCTTGTGGCAATTACACGGGTCTCACACTTCTCAGCCTCCCTGGTAAAGTCTACTCCAAGGAGCTGGAAAGAAGAGTTCGGCCAATAGTCAAACCTCATTTTGAAGAGGAACAATGCCGTTTCTGCCTTGGTTGTGGAACAACGGACCAGCTCTTTACTCTTGCAAGTATCCTGGAGGGGGCCTGGAAGTATGTCCATCCAGTATACATGTTTTTATGAATCTGGAGAAGGCATATGACTGGAAACCCTTGGGGATACTATCGAAGGTGCTGCAGGAGTACGAAGTGAGGGGGTTCCTTCTCAGGGCTGTCCAATCACTGTACACCCAAAGCAAGTCAAACTCGTTCCAGGTGGGTGTTGGCCTCTTCCAATGGTCACCAACCCTGCTTGGGGTATTCATGGACAGGACATCGAAGCATTTTTGGGGTAGGAAAGGGGTTGCAGTTTGGTAGGCTAGGGATCTCATCGCTGCTTTTTTGCAGGTGCAGTCCTGATGGCATCATCAGTCAGTGACTATCAGCACTCACTGGACCGGTTCGCAAGTGTGAAGCGGCTGGAATGAGAATTAGCACCTCTTAATTTGAGGCCATGGTTCTCAGCAGGAAACCGGTGGAGTGTCTATTCCGGGTGGGGAATGAGTCCTACCCCAAAGAGAAGGCGTTCAAATAGCTAGGGTTCTTGTTTGTGAGTGAGGGGATAATGGAGCAGGTGATTAGCCAGAGAATCAGAGCAGCAAGAGCGGTAATGCACTCACTTTATTGCACGATTGTGACAAAAAAGAGAGCTTAGCCGGAAAACATAGCTCTTGATATACCATTCAATTTTGGTTCCTACCCTCACCTATGGTCATGAAGTCCAGCTGGTAGAAGGCCTCAGGGAAGACCCTGTTCTAGGTGGAGAGATTATATCTCCACGCTGACCTTGGAACCCAGTCAGAACTGGTCAATGTGGCGCAAGAAAGGGAAGTTTGGGGTCCACTGCTCAAGCTGCTGCTCTTGCAACCGGACCCCAGATGGATGGATGGATGAATTCTCTCTAACTTCACATTATTGGTTAATGTGTTTTTTTACCTTACCTGATATCTGTGATGACACTACCACTGTGATCAACAAGATAAATCATTTTAATACACTTGAACTGTTATCAACTTTAGTTTAATGTTTTGTACATTATGGTTTAAAGTTTCCACAGTTCTTTGCAAACAGAGGGCTGAGTGGACTAACTGTGCTTCTGCCTGTGTTCTTTACCCTATCCAACTTCTCTTAAGGGATGTCGCAATGTTCCCAGATCTCAGCAATTAATCTGGTATGTACAATTTTATCATTAACAAGAATAACTGAGGTCAAAGCAATGGATATAAGACATCAGTTGTAACAAAATGTATTTGTGTTACCTTAAAGGTGCAGTAAGCGATAAATTCGCTACCTTTAACACATTGCTAGGATTTCCACATAAATAATTACACACTGGAGAGTTTAATTACACTCAGTGAAACGAAAAATTGAAATTGTTTTGGTCCCTTCTTCTGATGATTTTCTATGATGATGTGATTTTATATTAATGGCATTTTAGAACACTGGCTTGTTTGATGTATAGGAATCCTTTATTGCATTTGTATCTGCCAATCAGATCAGAAAAATTAGATATTACCTGACAGATCCCTGTTAACACCCAGGGCCATGCCATCACGCAGCCAGAGCACCATGCCATGGTAGCCGGGGATGGAGCAGGGCAGGGTGACTGGCTGGCCTGCCACCACCACCAAGTCTGTCGGTTGTTGGGTGAACACAGCAGAGCTCCCTGGAAAGGAAAAAACTGATTAGTCTTACTTGTAATAAATACAATAAAACACAAACTGCAAAGGAGCAAGCTAATGGTGAACTCAAATTTTAATTAGAAAAAACACAATTCAAACTTACTCTTGACAAAAATGTAAAAAAAAAACAATGTCCCTTTAGCATGGCCAGCTATACAATTATAAAGAAATAATTTCAAACAAGTACATACAGATCAATATAATAAATGTATTGTCTGTCATTTGTGATAAAAATGTATCCAGAGCAGGCCCAAATGACAGAATACATGAGCCTATAAGAACATAAAGGATACTGTCATGGTTGGGCTTTATGCCTTTCATGTCTGTTTTCCCTCTCCCTTGTGTTTTTTGTTTTGCCTTTTTTCTGTCCTGTGCTGAGTGGGTGTGGCGCTCCTGG
>NW_022605598.1:193377-196096 GCF_008692095.1 Etheostoma spectabile | reverse complement strand
CTCTCTCTCCCTCCTCGTCAGGACACCTGTGGCTGCCTACAAACCTGAAGCAGATTCAGCAATCTCCGCTCCTGTTCACCTACAGTGGTAACATTTGCTACAGCTAACTTCCTCTAGTATCTCAGATTTAAGCTTCATTGACTTGTGTGTTTCAGATCCCTGCTTCAGTCCTGGAAGCCCAGTCTGTCTGCGTGAGCCTAATCGTTGTTTTTTGGACCTGCCTCCCACCTGTCTGCCCGCTCTCAGCCCCAGAAGATTTCTTAGCACCATCTTTCCATTGTATTCAATAAACCGCTATTTCTGTTTCCCAACCTTTCCTCCGTGTCTGCTCCTGAATCTACTGCCAGCCTAAAAGGATACATATAGAAACAGTGTAAAGACATTGACAATGCAAACCGTGCACAAATACTAAACAGTTAAAAAAGGGGAATGAAGGGATTTGGATGTTTGCCACACTTGGATAGGCCAAACACAGGACTTTCACCCAGGAGAGCGGGGTTTGTCCCCCACGTGGCACCTTTCCTAAAGCCTCTTTCTTCTTTAACCACCCCGTTATTCCTGCATGTCATGGAAGCGTAAACCCACCCACAACCTTTTCCTTAACAGCGTCAAAAGAGACGCCGATAGTCCCGACTGAGCGCGTTTAGATCAAGCACAAAAGGGATGCCAGTAGTCCCAACCAAGCGTGTTTGAATAAGACACTAATGGCGTTTTTCCACTGCATCGGTACCCATCGCTCAACTAGCTGCTCGGGTAACCGGGGCTTCGCAAGCCGGTGCTAATCGCATCGACGACGCCGCTTCGACAGGCTTGCTCCGCAACACCCGGCTTCGTGCGCTCTCGCTCTCCTCGGCGTGGCTTGCGCACGGGTCGGGCCATCGCCTCGCGCCATTCTATGTTCGTTTTCCATTGCAGATTGCGTAAAGCCTGAGCGTGGCTGGTCATATAGCAACGCGTGATGACGTAATTTCAGCGCGACTCACAACAGCACGTCGGCTACTCGCCACAGCAAAGAAATGTTTTGTTTCAAAAGAAGCTGAAGGAAGCAACAAAAATCACCGCTAAAAAACGGAGTTGGGAATTCTGACGGAGTTCAGACGTCGACATGACGGTTGTTCGCACAAGACAGCAACAGGTAAGTTAAGTTTCCTGGTAACGTTAGCTAACATTTGCATGTTCGTGTCACCACAGTCATTATTTACTATACGTATAAAGTACATGAACTTTAGCACCATGATTACACACCAACATGACTGATGCGGACTGTTTGTTTTTAGAGCATTCACGCTTTGTAAAATCGCCGCCGCAGACGTCTGTGGGCGATGTCCGACCGTGAAACCTCTGGTTCTGACTACTGGGCTTCGTATAATCTGTACGAGAGTCACGACAGTCTTATGACAACGACTGGGATGCATCTGGGAAAGCAGAGCCAGGGGGGACACTGTCACAGGGTGCAGAGGAAGACACGCGGATGTTGGGAGGGTTTATGCGCTACTTTGAAAAGCTAAATAAAACTTTTGTTATAATATTGTCTTGTTTTTAAAGTAACAGTGTGCAATATTGGAAACGACATGAAGCCGCTAGTAGCCCAAAGAAGAACAGTTGAAAAGTGGGATAGTGCAGGAGTGATATCTGTCGGTGTCGGGCAGATTTGTTTTAAATTGTCCCGTTGTTCTGGACACACACTCCGCACTCTTGTTTGCTAACAACGCAGTCATAGGTACGATTCTCTCCGACCAACCAGCAGTCTGCAGGTAACCACGTCACCTTTTGGTATCGCCTCGGCTCGCTTGGAACCTCGACTGAGGTAGTACTAAAAAAAGTACCTGGTAGCAGGGTAGCAGGGGTATACTTTTTTGTATGGAAAAAAAAAAAAAAAATGGATACCCATAAAATCGAGTAGAGCCGTGGCGAGTCGAGTAGATACCATGCAGTGGAAAACCGCCATAAAGGAGACTTTTAGCGTCAATAACAACAACAAAGGCACCTGACCAAGTGTCCGCATTTTATGAGATGGGAGTGAGAATGTGGCGTACAACCACATGACTTGATTTATGTAAACAATGTGGTTTAGGTTTAAGCAACAAACGTGTTCTACTGTGTTGAAGTCCAAGGTTTCTTTGATCCATCCAGCCTCCCTGACCACGTCCCCACACTGACTCTGGCTGTTTCTCAATCTCAGGAATACAAAGAAGGTTCTTGCTGGTTGTTCTTGGAAGAATGAACTCGCAAGTTCACAAGCACAGAAACCTCTTTTAACAGTTTGAGATGATGTGTTCTTGCGGTTATTGCTCAACACCCCCAGCACACAGGCTGCCTGCAGTGCTCCACAATAATAGCAAGAAATAAAAAACACAACATAACCACTTTATAATTAAATTAGGTCCAGACAAGAAAACCTCAAAACATTCCCACTGTTGCAATAATAATTAAACATTGTAATGCTATCCCTAACAATATTAGTGCATTGGTTTAAGTCAGTTTCAATGGATGGATATGCACTGGCCGGTCAGAAAAAATACACCAAACTATAAGTATGAACTAACTACTAATTAATGTGTATATATACACATGTCATAATTTATTTATAGGACTCTCAAAGAGACGGGTATCTCTCTGCCCTGGCAGACACTGCTCTCTCCCTCGCCTCTGCCTGCTGCTCTGTGGCCGTGTGTGTGTGTGTGTGTGTGTGTGTGTGTGTGTGTGTGTGTGTGTGTGT
>NW_022605598.1:172871-193353 GCF_008692095.1 Etheostoma spectabile | reverse complement strand
TGTGTGTGTGTGTGTGTGTGTGTGTGTGTGTGTGTGTGTGTGTGTGTGTTCTGAAATGGACTTGCATTGTTTTATGGGTATTCAGTGTTTAGATGGTGCTGACATTTATAATGCATGTCTAATATCTTTCTAATACATTCCTCTTGTGTTGTTCTTTCACATAAGTGTAAAAAATGGGATACGTCAAACCATTCAAAGGGACATGAGATGGTCCCCAGTATATTCTTGATCTTGTTTCTTGATTTTTAAGATTATTTTTGGGCTTTTCCAATTTTATTTTGACAGGACAGCTAGGTGAGAAAGGAGAAGACATGCAGGATATCATTACAGGTTGGATTCAAACCCTGGAACTCCGCGTCGAGGCACAAACCTCCAAGTACTTGAGAACCTTTGGTTTACAGAACCCCAAGTCCATATACTGTTCCAAATCTTTTATAAGAATACTTGCAGTTCTGACATTAAAATGAAAGCCAGACTTCTGTAATACTAATGGAGGGTTCACCAAGAGTTGTGCCCTTATCCAGCTCCTAGTTGCATTTGCCATCAGTGCTGCAGGTAGAAGTCAAATGATACATACAATTAATATATTACGGTAAAATTACGGTGTTACAGCAGCACACGCACATTAGTCACACAACACAGAATATAAATATGAATGAAATACTAGGAAAAAATATACATACATACATTTTACATGAAATAATAATAATGATAGGTATAAAATATAAGAACAAATATTTAAATACAGGATGGGAAAACAAAATGTGCAACTGCTTTAATAATATGCTAAATGTATGCTAAAATGTAAATGAACGAATTGTGCAGGTTGCCCTTAGTGCAGTATTGTGGTGTCTAAAAGTCTCATCTAGCACCCAGTGATGACGTGTTGAAGAGTTTTATTGCCTGTGGTAGGAATGATTTCTTGTAGCGGTCCGTGCGGCATCAAAGCTGTCGGAGCCTCTTAGAGAAGCTGCTCCTCTGTTGGACCAATGGGGGGTGGAGAGGGTGGTCTGGGTTATCCATGATAGATAGCAGTTTGTTCAGTGACCTCCTCTCCACCACAGCTTCAAACGTGTCCAGTTTGCAGCCGATCACGGAGCCAGCCCTCCTGATCAGTTTGTTCAGTCTGTTTGTGTTGCTGGCTCCGATGCTGCTGCCCCAGCAGATGTCGGAGGAGAACAGGGCGCTGGCCACAACAGACTGGTAGAAGATCTCCAACATCCTGCTGCGCACGTTGAAGCTTCCTCAGGAAATAGAGTCTGCTCATCCCCTTCTTGTAAACAGCAGTGCTGTTGACCTTCCAGTTCAGCCTGCTGTTGATGTTGACACCCAGGTATCTGTAATCCTCCACGATGTCCACTTCCCAGTATGCAGAGGGGCTGCAGAGCCGTTCCCTTCCAATCACCATCTCTCTGGTCTTATCCACGTTCAGCAGCAGGTCATTCTTACCAGACCACTCCACAAATTCATCCACCAGTGCTCTGTACTCTCCCTACTGTCCATCCCTTATACACCCAACAACTGCAGAGTCATCAGAAAACTTCTGTAGGTGACTTGACTGAGTTGTACTGGAAGTCTGTGGTGTATAAGGTGAACAGAAAAGGAGACAGCACAGTGGGGCCCCCGTATCACTCACCACCACATCAGACAGAACGCGGTCCAGACGGACAAACTGTGGTCTCTGTCAGGTAGTCAGTGATCCAGGAGACTGTGGACGCGCCAACACCCATCAGCCGCAGCTTCTCACCTAGTAGCAGTGGCTGGATGGTGTTGAATGCACTGGAGTGATAAAAAAATGTGATTCTCACAGTGCCACACTGCCACCCAGGAGATGGCCATACTTGCTGCTGCCTCAAGTTTACTTCTCCCCACAATGTTTTTGGACAGATATATAACAGAATTGAGGCACTCATTTGAATTTTGAGTGCAGTCCCCTCAGTTAGCTAATGATGAAGCTAACTAACCAGGCTCCCATCAGCACTGGCTTATAACAACACAACAGAACCAAACTAAGTATGATTCATTTAAAAGATCAATATTTTGAACGGAGATTGGAGAAAGCAAACAAAGTAGAACTCTCAGGGGTTTGATGAATGCCATTAATTGATTATTCTACACTCTCCCATACAGTAATGTAGGTGGCGGTATGAACCTTAAACTTGCAATCCGCTAATTAACACACAGAAGAAGAAGTTGCTTTTTCCCACATTAGAAAAGACGGCTGGAATCCATCCGGAGTTTAAAAGGTAAATATTATGAATTTATTATTGGTATTTAGTCAGGGCTTTTACTGCATAGAGAGAGTTTTGGCACCCCTGAAAGAGGTTGTAGCCAGCGCCAAAGGAATATCACGAGCGCCAAAACATCTGATTTTCAGCAGCCAGCTCCCTCTCCTTATCCACAGCTACTATTGTATAAACACATGCAGCGGATTCTGATTTGACTAGAGTTGAACGCTCTGCTGTATAGCGTATCTCCGTATCTCAGACTGTACCGGACTGAGGATCGGCGGCGCGGCAAGAAACCGCTGACGGACGCAGAGCTCTCCGTCTGATGTCTGTCTGCGCAGGGGGCTACGCTGCTGTTGATCAGTATTTAATTGAGACAGTTTCATTACTTAAGTTTGTACTATTTACCGTAATTTGGTAAAGTTAATTTTAACACCTGATGTAAACCATATGGGAGTAGCAAATAACAATCAAATGAAATAGCAACAACAGTAAGCAGTAGCAGTTACCTTATGTAGGTCACTCCTACAGTTTTCAACTGAGGAGCAAAACTTACTTCTTAGGAAAAAGATACGGTTGTGCCCTGTTTATACTAATCAAATGAACTGGACTTTGTTGTCAGATTCAAAAGCCAAGCATTATATACCATTAAATTTAAAATTTTGAAATGTTACCTAGAGAAATTTGTATTTTCCTTGACAAAAATCGTCAGATGTTTTCACCTTAATTAGCATGGATCAATCCAAGGGGCGGGATAAACACTTGTCTTTCAATTTCCCTCTAGCGCTACTCTAACGTCCTTATTTTAAGCCCGCCCACCGACTCTATACATGATGTGATTGGCCTCACCAGAATTGTTTTTTTCCAGCTGGCAAGCTAACAGAGTTGCTAGACTGAACAAAATATACAGTAACATTTAAGTTTTCTTCTTTTGTCTTGCATGCAGAAGGTCATAAAGAGGTGAACAGCATCTTGTTACAACTTGTGGTGTCTTTTGTTTTGTTATAGAGCAAATTTTAGTTTTTTGTTTGTTGAAAGATTACATTTTGTGCTGCCCCCACACCCTTATAGCCTTGAGGATGGGACTGTGGGCAGATTTTCAAACAGTTGTTATACAAAGTAGCCAAAAATATTTGCAGTACAATTAGTATAAGTATTCTGCACCTATTTCCGCACGTGGACCCCCCCACCCCCGGGTCAGCTACGACTGCAAATAGAATCTAATTCAGTGGTGCCATTCTGCCTTCCATGTTATTATGGCTGTAAGATGAGAATCACAGCCAGAGGAAATAAATAAAACAAGCCAGTTGTGAAATAATGTAGAGTAGATAATTGGATTATTACCGTCAATTTAAATGGTACACAAACAGCCAACAGTGCTGTGAAGTGTTTGTGGAGGAATCTGATCCTATGCAGCCTTGGATGCTAAACTGAAACTCCAGAGAAAGGGAATAAAAGCTGTCCTTCTAATCTTCTATACAAATACAATGTGATACAAACACAAAGCACTGTGTACTGAGCTGCCCTGGGTCTCCCTGTGAAAAAGGAAATTGTTTGCTACTGTATTTTGCAGACAGGCCTTGAAAGATAACAGTTTAGAAAAAAGACACAATGTGTATATTTTTCCTTCTATTCAGGTCTCTTGAGTTTCTTGGGGGGCACAAAGCACCAACCTAAACATTAAGTTGACTTCCTAACTTCCATAGATGAAAGCAGCCAGTTTTGCACTCTACTGCAACATAATTATAATGCAGCATATAAAGCCAGATATTTACTGTGAATACAGAGTGTGTAGTAAGTACTCATTATTCTGTCACAACACAACGGTTCCCATCGGAGAGCAGCAGTAGTGGAAGATTGTGGGCTCAGGGGGACAACCAGTCAGAAGGTCGGTGGTTGGATTCTGTCTCTGGACTTGAACTGTAAACAGTAGGGTTGTCCTTTAGGGAGACCAATGTCAATTATTGTCAGTTACAAACATTCAAACATGGACACATTTACACATCAGGAAAAATATCAACAGAAACGCACTTGTATGCAAGGACATTCACCTCCTGGCATCCCTGTCCTGACACAGAGAGGACAGGTTCCCCCCAGTCCCTGTCCTGACACAAAGGGGACAGGCTCCCCATGTCCCTGTCCTGAAAAGTGGGGACAAGTTCCCCCCCTGTCCCTGTCCTAACACAAAGAGGACAGGTTCCCCCCTTTCCCTGTCTTAACACAGAGAATACAGGTTCTCCCTGTCCTGACACAGAGGGGACAGGAGAGGAGAAAGGTTCTCCCAGTCTTGACACATAGAGGACAGGTTGGGCAGGAAGGACATCCTGTAGCGGTCCTGGTTCAGTTTGTGTGTGGGCTCGGCTGTTTGACCAGGAGGTCCAAAAGAGGACTGCGTCCTTTTCTCTAACAGCTCCAGGGTTGCGTTCAGAACAGTCAGTCTGGGTTGCTGGCCAAGTTTCTCCCCACTTTTATAGTCTCCCCTGGGACATGAACTCTGCTCCCTCAGTTGTCTGATTTAGCTCATTCCAATTTGTTTTCACTACCAGAATAATGAGAAGCACGAAAATCAATTTCATCATCAAGTATGATTTGCTAAATGGAACGTTAAGCCACGTCACACATTCTCCTCTCTACTCACATACTAACTTTTTTCTGCTCTGCAGTAACTTCATCATATGACCTCCTCCACATCCCTGCACACCTGTTCCCACTCAGGAGTGTCCAACAGGGCCAGTAGATCAGAGTGTTACTGGCCCCTACTATCTACATGCATGAATAATTGTATTGGTTGTTATTGTAACCCTGGTTGCTGGAGTTGACTACTGTGGCATTGTGTCACCGTCCAACACAGGAACATGGCGGTGATCCAGGGCCTTCCCCCGGCCAAAGCACAGTGGCCTGTCGGCCCAGGCCAAAGCACAGTGGCCTGTCGGCCCAGGCCACAGCACAGTGGCCTGTCGGCCCAGGCCGGAGCACTGTGGCCTGTCGGCCCAGGCCGGAGCACAGTGGCCTGTCGGCCCAGGCCAAAGCACAGTAGCCTGTCGGCCCAGGCCAAAGCACAGTAGCCTGTCGGCCCAGGCCAAAGCACAGTAGCCTGTCGGCCCAGGCCAAAGCACAGTAGCCTGTCGGCCCAGGCCAAAGCACAGTAGCCTGTCGGCCCAGGCCGGAGCACAGTGGCCTGTCGCCCCAGGCCGGAGCACAGGGCCCATTGCCTCGGCGGTCACTAAGTCCTGCACACCAGACTCCGCGACGCAAACATATTCAATTCAATTCAATTTCAATTCAATTTTATTTATAGTATCAATTCATAACAAGAGTTATCTCAAGACACTTTACAGATAGACCACACTCCAGAATTTACAAGGACCCAACAGTTCTAATAGTTTCCTCCAGAGCAAGCAACAGTGCGACAGTGGCGAGGAAAAACTGCCTTTTAGGCAGAAACCTCGGTCAGACCCAGGCTCTTGGTAGGCGGTGTCTGACGGGCCGGTTGGGGTTAGAATGAAGAGTGGCAATAAACATAGAAAAAATTAGTAGTTTGTAGAAGTTCTTTGTGTGCAGCCCAGGCAATGGTTGAATCTGTGGCCGAAAAACATTTTGAAAAAGAAGCAGAAAGCGCACACCGCTCACTTTCATTTTATTTAGTAGCCCAGTGAACAAAAATAACATAGCATTTACTAACAATGTATTACATACCTATTTAGTGGCAGTGCATTTCTACCTTATAGGATGATCCGATGCGTATCTAAATACATGAGCTATGGTTCAGGGATGATACATTTTATTATTGAAGGATTTAGTTAAATTCAATGTTCAAACAATTCCATGACATACGATTCAATCTGATAGATCCAGTTAATGTTCATTTAATGTAAACACATTCATTTACCATTATAAATTGAAATAGGCCAATTCTATAAAAGAAGCATTGTCTACCTTGAAATAAATCTATAGATTGTAGAAGGGACCACATCTGCTTTGCAAAAGTTTTTATATTTATTTACAAATCTTCCAATTATTTCACCACAACACTTTTTTTTAAAAAAGATACAAAGTCTCAGCTCTTCTTTTATTTGGAATAACAAATCCCCACGTGTCCAGTTGCCAGTTTTTGTGGCCTGTGGCTTCCCAACTTTTCATTCATATTTATTACTTTTTTTTGCCATCTCAGTCTACTATTCATGCTGTGTGTGTGTGAATGAAGTAAAAGATATACCACAGTGTAGAAATACTCCTTTACAAGTAAAAGCCCTGCATTTTAAATCGTACTTAAAGGTATAATGTGCAGTGTCTCCTAAAAACAAGTATACACTAATCCAAAAGTAATCCCTCTCAATCATCAGCTCTGACCCATTACAAGCGTTTGGTGGTGTCTGTATCTGCTGAGACCCTGCCCTCTACCTGCATTTTCTCTTTTATTTCTGAGTGCAGGACGTTTATGGGTGTCAGCAAAGACCCTTTGGGCTACTTGTGGCTGCAGGGTGTGCAGCCCAATATCATTTGACAAACTGGGTAATACCAAGTTATCAAATACTGCCGCTTTTACCCGCCCCTCATAGTCTCATTCTGAGGCACAATGCGCCCTTTCACATCTCGCTGGCACAGCAGATAGGATCAAACTTGTGCTTTGGCTGCATTTGTACGAAATCAGGCAATGCCGCATGGTTGTGCGGAGGTGTTTGTGTGTGTGTGTGTTATGCTGAACAAGTGATTTTTTTTTGCAGTGGTAATGTGTATTATTGGACATCAGCAGCAGCGTCACCCCCGGCCTGGTGGTGGCGCTGTTTAAATCATAGACCCTGTGCCTGCAGCAGCTAGTCCTGAGTAAAGCCCTGGCCCTGGGTTCCTTACTTGGTCTACACTCTGTTGGTGGCTGGGAGGCACCTGGAGCTGTGGAACCAGAAGCTTCTGGAAATGAGAGGAGCCTCCTTTTGACTTAAAGCCGAGGAAATATCAAACCGGACACTTCAGACCCTTTTCTGGAGATTTATCTGAGCCAAAGACTGGGAGAGTTCACCGGCCCCCTGCTTGCCACAACACACCTTGAAAAGTCCTCTTAACACAAGGCTGACAAAAATACTTAAACTAACTTTACTAACTAACTAAACATGAACTATGAAAAGACAATACACAAAAAAGGGTTGTGCAACAGGCTCTCGACTGTGTTGTCCAAGAGACTGGGAGAAAATGGACCTGGCCCACAGTGGAGGATTTTATATAAACCTCCCCTCAAAAAACGGACCGCTGACCTCCAGTGGAGGCTTTCACATGGTGCTGTCACCTCCAATGCTTTGATTTCTGTTATTAATCCCACTGTTCTCAGCAAGTGCCCATTTTGTTGCCTTCAAGAGATTGTTTACCATGTTTTTGAGTGTAAGAGTCTCACATATATCTTCTTTTTAAACATTGTTTTTTTTTTTGTCTTTTTGATGTAGTTTTTACTGAGAGTTTTTTTTTTCATGGGAGCTGCCTACTAAAAGCCACAAAAAGAAAAGTGGCAGCTCCTGAATTATACGAAAGAACAGTGTGGAGAACAGGGAGGGGAAGGAGGCCAGGGCAGTCTGGCACTCTAACATCAGGGCCAGGTTAGAGTTCAGCTTTTATGAAAATATTGGAGACATTTGATGCTTTTAAACAGCATTGGTGTTTTGATGATATTGTTTATTCTGTTATTGATGATGAGTTGGCTTTTGCCTTGGTTTTCCCTGAATGAAGTATTAAAGAAAAACTGAGATTTTAATGCATTAGCAATTTAGTTCACTGTTAAACTGTACAAATTATAAATAGGTAAGTAAAGTGTTCTCTCGCTATGTCTTTCAATTTCATTTTTTTCTTATAAATTTCAATAATCAATTTTCTGAATAGTTATTGTCTTTGTCTTTTGTGTGTTTACTGTCAGGGCCCAAGTCTGACAGTACTGCTCCAGCAGGTCCAGGTTCTGCTGTAGGCCCTGTTCTGTAGAGGACAACAGAACCAGGTCATCTGCGTAAAGCAGGAACTTGATCTCAGAGTCGTGTAGAGTGAGATCAGGTGCTGCTAATTTCTCTAGGTTGGTGGCCAGTTGGTAAATATAGATGTTGAATAGAGTGTTACTCAGACAGCAGCCCTGTCTCACGCCACACTTCTGACTAAAGAATCTTGTTCTTTTGTTGCCAATTTTAAAACTGCACTTATTGTTTGTGTACATTGATTTAACAATGTCATGTTTTGCACCCTACACCAGCTTCAATAACTTTGTAGGATAGACTGTGTTGCCAAATAGAGCTGAATGCCTGGTTTGCATCTGGGGTTGCTTAGTAATAGCTCATAGAGTGTTTCAAAATGGCCGACCCATATGTCTCCAATCTGTGTCGCCAATTCCACAGGTTGGAATTTTTAAAGATTTTTCCATTTTTCTCAAAATTGGTTTGTGTTTGTGAACTCCTCCACCTCCTCCAACTCCTCAATTTTTTTGGATTCTGAGTGTGTTTGTAGTGTTTAATTGTGGCGCAGTAAAGAAGTCTACATTTCCTGGATCTCTTTGTTTTTGGTTAGATAATCGTTGAGCGTTTTGTCTACCTTCTTTACATTCTTTGTCAAACCAATTGTCATCTTTGGGGTTCTTAGGTGTATTTTTGGATAGTTTTTAATTGTAATTTCTTTGCAGTTTCCATGATAATGTGATTGACGTGTCTAACTGCATTATTTACGCCTTCTTGACTGTGTACATACGTGGTGTCCTGAAAGGTATCTAGTAGTGTTTAAATTTGGGCTGATCTGATTGCTTTGAAGTCCTCGGTGATGTTTTTGGCCCAGCTGTATGATCTCCTGATATTAAACAGCTTACTGGGCTGTGGGGGTGTTCTGTTGTTTGTCACTGACCTTCTGAGAAACACAGTAATTTGGTCAGACAAATGTAAATGTAAATGTGCTGTATTTATATAGCGCTTTTCCATTCTTAACAACTGCTCAAAGCGCTTTTACATCTACAGGAAACATTCACCATTCACACACATTCATACACTGTGACCGGGGCTGTCGTACAAGGTGCCACCTGCTCATCAGATAAACATTCACACACATTCACTCTCCGATGCGCAGCACCGGGGGCAACTCGGGATTCAGTGTCTTGCCCAAGGACACTTCAACAATGACTGCAGGGCCGGGGATCGAACCACCAACCTTCCAATTGGCAGACAACCGCTCTACCACTGAGCCACAGCCGCCCAAAAGGGTCAGTGGTTTGACTGTGAAAGCACTGAGAGAGAAAGGGTCTATATCTGTCACCATGTACTCCACGGTGCTGTTGCCGAGAGGTGAGCAGAAAGTGTTTTCACCTGAAGAGTCTCCTCGTAGCCGACGATGTACAGACCCAGGCTTTGACAGAGCTGCAGTGATTCTCTGCCGTCCTTGTTGATCTGGACGTCCCAGTTGGAACTGAGATATCCTCATCATAGTATGAAGAGTCACTAAGGGGGATGTATACATCACACAGGAATATGTCTGTTGGAGGGTTAGTGATGTCCTGTTTGATTTTGAGCCAAATGTGTGATAGGGGGGATGTATGTTGAGATTTGTATGTTGAGATTTCTTCTTTGCACCAGATAATAATCCCTCCTGAGTCCCTCCCTCTTTTAACAGTAGGGAGTTTGACCAATCACAAGATTCTCTGTAGTTTGGGGGGCAGTGAGTGACAGAGCCGGTTCTACACTAGGTCTCTTGGAGGATGATGATGTCTGTGTCTTTGAATTCAGGGGTTTTGCTTTTCCATCCAAACAATGCAGAGTTAAGGCCCTGAATGTTCCACATGGAGACAGTAAATGGCTTCATTGTTAACAAATACAAATATGAACAGTTTTAAAAAGAGATAAACCTACAGTAATAAGTTGTTAAGTGCGATGTAGGGCTGTCCTAGACTCAAGTAGTAGTAGAGTTATAGGGTTCCAGTATGTATTAAAAGTGGATAATTGTTAAACTTTTAGAACGGTTATAAAAAATACACTGTCCTTCGAAAAATAAGAATAGTGTTTATGACACCTATGCCACGTAGCTGTTCAGTCTGGAGCATATGAGACTGAGCAGGTGTCTGATCTCGCCCAGTTCTGCAGGGCTGCCACCACTGGTTGGTGCATGTGTCTCAGCGTAGCTCCTCTGCCCTGGGTGCTGAGCGTGGTGTTGGGCAGGGCCAGCAGGGGGGGGTCTAGGCTGAGGCCTGGGGAGTATGGGCGGGGTAGATCTCTCTGGGACTTGTGCTGCTGTGGTCCTGGGGTGGCTGCCTTGTGCATAAGAAGGTGAGGGTGGTGTGAGCTGGATCTGGAAAGTGGTGGAGGACGATGGGGGCTGGGGCTGTGGGGTGGTGGAGGGTGATGGGGGCCGGGTCTGTGGGGTGAAAGCTGCAGACCGGCTGCGTGGAAGCTGCTTCGTCTGGTGGTGCTGGGGGGGCTTCCTTGGCTGCGTCCTAAAGCCACATCTTTTAATGTCTTTGCAAAGGCGCTGACAGTATCTTTGCGGAGGTGGACATTGTCGTGAAGGCTGTGGATGTTGAGGGTAGGGTGGTGGGCCAGGTGGACATTTGGCAAGAGTGCACATCCACGTGAGATGTCAGCATTTATCCGGTGGATGGTGTCAGGATGGAAGTCTTTTCATGGGAGGATGGTCGGGATTATGATTTTTGATGAGGGGAAGGTCTGTGTAGCCTTCTGTGCCACTCTCTCCACAGACTCTGCAACCCTCTCCTGCTGTAGTCTCAGGTCATTAGTGCAAGTCCTCTTAGACAGAGCTGAAACTGGCCTCATTGCCTTGAAACATGATGGTCCCATTGTAGTAGACATTGACAATGAGAGGTGGGCTGTCTTTGTCTCCGTCTTTGATGACGGCCCGTCTCCCAATGCATATGCCTCTCTTCATGGGCCCAGATAGTTGTATGCCACGCATTGGTATTGTCCGTGTACAGTAAAAGATTACTAATTCCTCCTGTGTGGCATAGATTTGCAGTGAAGGCCTCTGGGTTTTCTCTTAGTATTTTGTGTTTATGGGCTTAGCACAGGCTAGCCTTAGTTTGTTGAGGTACAAATTATAAATTAAACTATTGAGGATGAAGAAAGCTTACCTTACTACTCTATTACAGCTTATATTGAGTGGGAAGAACAAGACATGCTAACGTTTTGGTGTTTTTCTTTTCTTTTTGGGGTTTTGAGCCTTTTGTCCTTAGCTTAGCGTAGCATAGCCTTCTTTCTCCTCTTCTCCATCCTTAGCCGTTTTGTTAGCAGAGTTAGCTCATCTTTGTTTTCACTTCTCTTGCCTTATAAAATAATTTCCTTGGTGATTTTCTTCCCAAAAGTCTTCTTCTCGTAGTTTTCCTCTTGTTAAGGTTTTTGTTCTTAGAAAATTTAGTAAATTTATCTCATTTTACAACTCTGTCATTTCTGTAAGAGCTTCAATAAAACATGTCTCCTCCACTATCAAAATTGTAATTTGGGTATTGTGGAAAAAGGCAAATGCAGATAAAACCTTTTATGACTTTTATTTCTTGTTTTGGGATGAATAATTTTTCTTATTCAATAATGCATTGCAGGTTATGGTAAATAGTTTGTCCAGTGCAGAGGTGGAGAAGGAGCGCTTATGGTATCCTTTTAACCACTGGTGCTAATGGAAGGGAATACTTCACAAAAAAGAAGAATTATGACCAAGAAAGTCATACGAAATCATAACCAGGCACTCAAGGTTGGTTACAAAAAGTGATAAAAAGGCCTTTTGGGCAAGACATTAAAAATGCACCAATGCTTCTAGTGACACAAGGGGAACATCAAAGTGATTCTAGCTTGCAGAGCATTTCTTTCATCCGCGGTCTTGCATAACCTGTGTCCCAATGGTGGTTATCAACTAGTTCAATCGAACCAGGGTTTCCCCAATCTAGAGACGCCCACGTTCACATTAAAGAAGCAGTGTTTACACAGCATGACCAATCGCAAACATCTACCCGAGCCGCAAATTTTACATCAGAAGAGCAAACTATATAATTCTACATAAATATGAAGAACACAGACACGGTTTTACAGATGCTGTAAATGCGTAAACCACAACGCTTGTCTTTATATCACTATCAATATCACTTCCCCAATCAGGTCTGTGACACTTGTGCTTTCCATAAACTGTCGTAGCTTTAGCATATTATTTCTTTTGCAACCCTGGCAGTGGGATGCGATCGTGAGAGCAAATTAAAAATCTAAAAACATAATTCAAGCCGATGTGCTCATTGGCAACACACAGCTCAAGAAGCCGACCTATGCGAAATCCTGTAGGCTAAACTCACTCAGCCAACATTTGAATATGTTTTTATGTTTATTAATTTAAGGGCAAAATTTACCATCACCAAACCCACCAGACTCTGTTTAAATAATCAGTACTTTAATCATTGTAAAACACAAATAGCCTATACGTAATTCCCTCTGCTAGAAATCTATATCTTTCATAAAGATACCCATCAGGGAATGTTGACGGGGCTGTCGGTATCTAAATGTTTTAACTTTTATGAGCGCATCCCTCTCTCTCAATATCAGTTGAATATAGGCAGTGCTTTTACATCGGTTGATCTAATCTAATCTCTAATCAAAACCTGCTCCCGAGCAAATTAGGTGTTCAGCATAAATTACCACGGCAATTGAACCTGGTGACAAGTGATCCACCATTATGATCCAGAAAGCCCTGGGTTGAACCTGAAGTTACCTCGTTAACGCCAAATCTTGCTTCGTGGTACACGTTAGAATCAGAATTAGAATATTTAATTGATCCCTTCAGAGAAGTGATTTAGTTGCACTTGCTCACAGTCAAATTCAAGGTAAAATAAGAGTAAGAAAAGACAATAATTGTATAAAAGTAAATAAAGTAACACAGCTTCAATAATGAATAAATAAAAACGTTTAGTAGGAGTAAGTGAGATTAGGTTAATGGCAACGGTTCAATAACAGAACCTTCCACTAAATGTATTGACTACTTCATTAAACCATTTCTTGCTACATTACCTTCCAACATTCAGGATAGTACTCAGGTCCTAAAGAAAGAATTTTGGTTCTTGCATTATGGCCACTATGTGGAGTCTCTTTACAGCAACATTGCGCATGATGAAGGGTTGGAGACCTATTTAGGGTCAAGACCCGATGACCTGACTGTAATAGATAAGTACCTCCTGGGGACTTTATATTGCAACTGATTGAGTGGACTTTAAAAAATAATGTTTTTCTACTCCAAGACAAACTTTATAGATAAGAAAAGTGGACGGCTATGGGTCCATGTTTTGAACCTAATTATGCTAACCTATTTGTAGGACTATGGGAGGAAAAACACATTTTTTCCTTCAACAACCCATTCAAGGAAAACATTGAGTGGTGGGGTAGACACATTGATGATGTTATTTTGTTATTTTTGGGATCAGAGAAAGAGCTTCTAGACTTCCATAGTTATATGAAGAGTTTCAATGTAAATCTAATGTTGAACCTGGAATACAACCAAGAAGTTATTCACTTTCTGGATATACAGCTCTCTAAAAATGATGAAGACTATCAAGGTAATTTTTCCTGTGTTACCTCAGGAAATGCATGTACAAATGATCAAAAACTGATGCTGTAAGAGATGTGTTTTCCAACAAAGTTCATGCTATCACCAGTGTGTATATATTTTACTTTACTCAATGAATTTTACGTACAGCATGTATTTCTTCTCACATTATTATCCTTGATACTTTGGCAGTATTATTTCTGACAGTCATGGCAATAAAGCAATTTGAATTGAAAATAGAATTGAGAGAGAGAGAGAGAGAGAGAGAGAGAGAGAGAGAGAGAGAGAGAGAGAGAGAGAGAGAGAGGGAGAGAGAGAGAGGAGAAGGATTGCTTTGTTACTGCCGCGTAGCAATACGTGTCCAATATGAACAGCCGGGCGCACGATCAGGCACGTATCTATGCTACATGACACTTCTCCGGTGTGTTCCAGAGACAGAGTGTCTTAACATAGGTACGCTATTAGTACTGGGAATCTGAATAATCCTAAGGCCAAACACTACATTGAAGCTAAACATGGGAGATGCCAGAGAACTTTTAAAGTCTCACGTATTGTGGTCATCAGTTTCGATGCAAGGGGTGGGGATAAAATCCTACGCCTAAAACAAAGAGAAGCATCCTGGATCCATGCTCTCAAGGGTACCAGTTTCCCTGGCCTCAATCGCTTTTAAAGTCTGTGTCCTCTGGCACTTACTCCATTAACTTGTTCTGCCAGCCATGAAAGGAGTGCATGACACACACACACACACACAAACACACACACACACACACACACACACACACACACACACAGAGGTGTTGAGAAAAGATATATAAAGGATTGGAACACAATGCAACAGCAGCCAACAGCAGCTTCACATAAACTTATTCAGCTTCTGTCCCATTCACTGGCCCTCCGATTTCTTCCAAATGCTTTTATCAAGTAGCAGTTCAAACCCCACCCGCTAGGAATACACAGCTAATGGAATCAGCCCTTTCACAAACATTGTGAGTCTCAACCTGCTGTCTTGCTCTCCCTCTATCTATCCATAACATGACATTACATGTCATTTAGCTGACACTTTTATCCAAAGCAACTTTCAATTAAGAGCTTTCAACCCTGAAGGTGCAAACTCCAGACAACAAGTACTAAGTGCAACTACATAAGCTTCAAATAAGCAAAACTACAAAGAGCCATATAAAAGTGCAGCTTCGAGAAAAAAAATTATATATATATATATATATATATATATATATATATATATATATATATATATATATATATATATATATATTTATTATCAAAGATGTAGTTGGAAGAGATGCGTTTTTAGCCTTCGGTGGAAGATGCGTAGGCTTTCGGCCATCCTGATGTCAGTAGGGAGCTCATTCCACCATTTAGGAGCCAGGACAGCAAACAGCCAGGAATTCGTTGAGTGATTAGTTGTCCCTCCCTGTGAGGGGGCAGCAAGCAGGTTGGCTGATGCAGAGCGGAGTGAGTGGGTTGGGGTATAGGGTTTTTCCGAGTCCTGGATGTAAACTGGGGCTAATCCGTTTGTGGCCCTGTATTCAACTACTAGTGTGAAGCGGATGTGGGCAGCAATTAGTAACAGGTGAAGCGAGCGGAGGAGCAGTGTAGTGTGAGAGAACTTGGGGAGGTTGAAGGTGTTCGGGTGTGTGGGGCCTGTTCTTAATGTTCGCTAAAAGAATGGTATTTATAATTCCTTCTAACTCAAACTCATTGGCCTTGACTCATTTTCTGTGAAGAACATAAAACATAACTTATTTTCAATGACCGCACACGGTAACCCCAACCAATGGAGCTGCTTCATAGGGCGGGACTTGGCGCAGCCATAGTGGGATTTGTAATTTGCCTCCCAGAAAAGTAACTAGTGGACTCACTTTTGGAAGTTCCTTCTGGGTTGATGAGTTTCATAGCACATTCCTATTCAATGATAGTTACTTATGATGTTAAAGATAAGATTGAAACTGCTTGGGAAAAGGAACTCGGAAATGAAATCTCAGAAGACGTATGGACATATGGTCTAATTCAATTCAAGGTTGTTCACCGGCTACACTGGTGTAGAGCTAAGATATCCTCATTCTATCCGAATGTGGAAAGCAAATGTGTGAGATGTCATATTAATGTAGCTGACACACATATGTTTTGGTCATAAACTAGCAGGATACTGGTCAACTGTATTTGATGTATTGTCTGAAATGCTGGGGGCGTTTTTAGCACCATGCACTATGATTGCCAAATATGGTGTACCAGATGAAGGAACAAACTTGACACAAACACAACTCAACAACATAGCATTTGCCTATTTACTGGCACGTAGGCACCCTGGAAATCAAAACACCCCAACCACTGCAGCACAATGGCTTAAAAATGTAATGCTGTTTTTACACCTTGAAAAGATTGAATTCACAATAAAAGGTTCTAACAAATTCCTCTCAGTGTGGGAATCTCTGTCATACTTTAGTAACCTCCAAGCCCTACCAGGGTAGTAAGTGACCGTCCTAGCTGACTGCAGAGGAATGATTGCCCCCTCTATATCCAAGCTACACTATACTGTATGTAAACACCTGGCTGTAGTACTCCACTATGGTGTGTCTTGATAGAGTTTTGAAGGCGTGGCGCCCTTCACAGAAATCATAGTTTATTCATGTTTCAATTCTAAGTATTGTAACACTCACCCCAGTGCTGCAGCATTGAATAAGGAGGAAATGAATGGCTTGCAACTTTTGTGCGTTTAAATAGGGAACACAGCCTTACTCCGGTCACTGTGGGTCGTGACCACGCCATACATTTAGACCACAACAATGGAAGAGAATTCCCTGCTCTTCCTCAACATCCCCCCCCCCCCCAAATCCCTGAGTTCTGCCTGTCTCTCACTCACTCTCTCCCACACGCACCTCTTTATTTACTCGCCTCATGCTCATATTTCTCCTTTGCGCAACCAGACGCATTTGTTTTCTTAACTGTAAAATAGCTTGTGATGTATCCTAACTGTTTTGTTAGAAAGGGTCCTGTGCCTAGAAAGAGGCCTGGCTAAACTCATTCCACAGAACCTCACAGCAGCTCCCCTTATATCCAAAGACAGTGGAAGAAGATTGTGGCAGTATGAAAGTTTGAGCTGACCCAGACACTTTGTACAACCCAAAAAATGCTCGCTGCCTGATTCTGACCTCATTGCATTGTGTGAGGGCTTTGAATGTGCTCCGGTTGTTCCGTAGTGTTCTGTTTTACAGCATACTGCAGTATTTCACCGGTAATAAGTTTAATGTAGCAGTTAAAGTCCTTAAAATACCAATAGTAGCAAAATAATACTTCTCAGGTACAGTCCCGACTGACAGAAAAATCGTGGTACGGACACTTCCAATTGAAATGCCTTCTGTCAAATAAAGTAATGAACTAAACTTTAGCTGCCACATAGATTGATAGCATTGGGATACAGCTTCACTCAAATCGTCCTGCAAAGCTGAACAATATTCCTCTGCTGAGAGGCAAGATGCAACCCCCCCAACGTCTTCTGGGCCATTCATTGCTTCCATGAGTCACAGGTGCATGAAGGCAGCAAAGAAATCAGGTACATTTGAGCCCTCGGCTGATGTGTTGGAAATCACAGAGACACATTATGAATCACATCTAGGCATACTTTAGGGTGAGGCCTCTGCACAATTGGTGTGACTGCATATTTCTGCCTGCCAGAGAGCCTCACTGCCTCACTGCTCAGGGGACTTTCATTCCTAAATCTTTCCACACACACCACACACACACAACACACACACACACACACACACAATTTAAATATATATATATATAATATATATATATATATAATATATTAATATATATTATATATATATGTTGTATGTGTGTGTGTGTGTGTGTGTTGTGTGTGGTGAAATCCCATTCCATTTTTCAGTACTAGAAAGTAGTGCAGTAGTAACAGGCTGCTCATCTGCACAGCTCTGCTGCATGGCTAATGGAGTTAATCTTTGTTGGAAAGGTCAAGTCAGGAAGAACTATGGCCTACTCTACTGTTGAATGGCTGACCTTATCAGCACTAATGCACCACTGCAATCTGAGTTGTCACCTCCACATTGAGGTAGTAGGAAGTGGACAGGTTCAGAGGAAGGTGAGGGGGGGGGGGGGGGGGGGGGGGCGGGTTGAAACACAAAGCGCTCACACAATGCCTTTTGTATAATAACATGATGCTGATCACTGTATGGACATCAGGATTTTTAACGTGACAAAGTGTATCCATTAATTGCACTAAAGTACCATGTAGCAGGCAGCTGTATTATTAAACAAAAAAAAATCCAGATATAGACTTTAAACAACCTGTTTGCGTCACATTTTAACAATAGCGGTTGGGCCCCCTTGCCGTCATTTTAATATTACAGTACTGCTGTTGAGTTGCTGCTCTGCCCGCTGAGTTCCTTATGTACGCTAAAAGATGTTTTGTGTGTCGGTCTCCAACAAGTTGGGAGTGAAAACTGGTTGTTATGGGGGAGAATAAGGACATTTGTCACATGTCAAGGACTGAACTGCCAAACCAACATTTAGTTGGACAACCTGCTTTACCTCCTGAGCCACTCCAAGCGTTGGACAAACTGAAAAGGAAAAGCCAGGGGACCACCTAAGTTCACGATGTTCGTCATTCTATCCAGTGGTGGACTTACAAATCAACTGCCGCTGTTTTCAGAGAATTATGAATCACTGATCATCAACACATAGCTCTTTCTAATTACACTTATAAGAGATCCTCATCTCTGTGTACAAAATTAAATTATATTTGTTTCTGTTGCTCTTGTGCTTGCAATTTCTTAAAGTCTAAAAAGAGATGGGTCATTAGATCATCTATTAGATCATCTAGAAAAATAATGTAAAATATGTTCTAAACCTTTTCGTCACTGCCTGCCAATGAAAAGGTCAGTGTTGAGTGCTACGATAGCATAGAACCGGAAACCTTTTTACTTTGATTCCACGATAAACAGGCCCAAGTATTTACAACCCACTTTAAATGTGATTCTGAAGTCTTTGGCTGAATATGTAAGACAAAATGACAAAAGTTAGGACAAGGTTGCGCTGTGGCCTTTTGCCTCGAGCTGCTTCAGTGTCAGCAGGGTTGATTAGTAGGCAGGTTAAGTAACATGTCCTCTTAAGACGTGGGCCCAGCATTCCAGACACCATTCAGCCTGACACACCAGTTATGACCAGGCTTTCGGGGATAGAAATGTCAAGACTTGTAAGCACTGCTTCCCTTTCCACAAATTTTGCATTTACAGAAGCATGCATGCTTGTACACACACACACACACACACACACACACACACACAGCAGGTAAGACAAGGCATGTCATAACCACACTTGTCAGTGCCTCACTAATGATGCTTGTCAGTGAGCCTGTCCTTGCTTCATTAAACAATCCTCAGCTGTGTAGGAGGCCGTACAGCAACAACCAGCATGGAGCTTGCATGCTGTCTGGGTGGAGGGAGTTAAGGTGGACCGCGACTGCTTGTTTTTCCCAAGGCTTTCCTCATCAAGCTCACAGCTTTTATTAAAGCTCTATTTGTTTTGGACTACTTCTAACCTGGAGGGATTTGCAAACCTGCTGGTATCATAACTGATCTAAATTCCGCTCTCTTGTCCGTCATTGTTAAAGTGAAGCTTCCAGACCATGCATACCTACAAACATACATACATGCATAATGATTTTTGAACCGCGAATCATAACGTTCATTGGTATCGTAATTTGACGTGCTAGCAAGCTAAACTTAGCTAGCTATCTGTGGCACAGTTTAACCACACATGGCAAATAAGATATAAGCTAACGTTGCATATGTTGTGGTATACTGTTGTTCATTGTGTTAAACTATCGTCCTCACTGTAGAAGATTTTAATGTTAAATGTGTGATCTTAACAAGTTGTACATATTCCGCTGTGAGCGTTAGCTCAGCAAAGTAGCGATCAGCTGATGATTGTCTGCCAGTAACGTTAACAGTAACGTAATGGCTGCCTGGATTTAGTTCAGAGGCTTTGCTTTTTTATTGAATGAAACACTACATTTATGTACCACAGTGAAGCTGGTCAGGGCGGATGGCAGGCAGGATGGTGACATCCAGACTCCCGTCTGTGCTTTGACAAAATCACTTTGTTAAACATTAATAATCACATTGTGTCTTAAGTCACTGCTTACTTATTCTGTATCCAACCAGACCACCATCTTACTCTAACCCAGTCCCTAAACAGAACCCTAATAATGCTGTAGTTACTAGGTTATACAACATTGTACTGCAAAATCATATATTTAAAAAAATAATATGTTCAGTATTGTAATAAGTAGCAGTATTAACTATTGGCTTTATAGTATGATGCGATTGGATGTCAGATTGCAGGATTTGTGAGAAGTACTGGCTTTTGTAGGAAGAGTCTAAAAAGTATTTTTACTAGTGCTGTCAGTTAAAGGTGTTATTAATGGCGTCAATTCTTTTTTATCATGAGATTAACGTTGTTTTTGGCCTAGCAAAATTTGTAGTTTTTTTTCAAATGCTGTTGCAACTGCTAGTAACGTTAGAAAAACAGAACACCGGATCTAGCTAGACCGGAAACAAAACAGGCGCACCGCACACACTTGTTTGGGATTGCGAGCCAAAGAGTACTAACGTTATATTTTGAGAGGATGGCGAGCACAAGATGCCGAAATTTATGCCAATAAGATTCTGAATGGAAAG
>NW_022605598.1:171479-172861 GCF_008692095.1 Etheostoma spectabile | reverse complement strand
AAAAGTTGCCAAATGTTCCATTGACCAGACCAAATTGATCTGTGTGTTTGGTCGTTGTGAACTGAGCTATCATTGCAGCACATCCAGTCTGAAATACCAATTGATGGCCCCGCACACAGCTGATGCCAATCCCCCCCCCCCCCTCGTCAAAGTATTTTTTTCACCCTTGCATTGATGGACAGTGTTACTTTGTGAGAGATAATTTCCTCCAAGTGAAAATGTTAGTGAGCACTACAGTAGGCTATATACCAGTGTTGTTTTTAATAAAACATTTGTACAAAGCATACCAATCCACTGTTACAATGTTGATGATAACTCTAAAATGAGAAAAAAAAAAATGGGACAAAAAGAACTCAAGGGACATTTATAATTGATAACACATAGATTAAATATTTTAATCATTTGACAACACTGGTTTTTACGTCAGTATTATCTGCAACTATTTATTACATCTTTTTGATGTAATTGAGCTGGCTTTAAGACGATGTAGGGGAATTGCCCTCCTTTCAGGACCCATTCAGATTCTATAACTCTCAACAACTCCCACATCAAATGAATTTATACAAGCGAGTGTGTGTGTGTGTGTGTGTGTGTGTGTGTGTGTGTGTGTGTGTGTGTGTGTGTGTGTGTGTGTGTGTGATATGATGGATCCTTCTGGACAGAGAGGTGCCAGCACTGCCACATGGTATTAAGCTCAGGAGGGAGAGTGATGCATATTGGGAGCAGAAAGCAGGGGGAGTAATCACATCTTATACTGGGTGATTCTGAGTGTGTCACTCTACTGACACAGATGTGCAGATATGTTGGTCATGTGTGCAGTGTGGAGGGCTCATGGATGCAAGTTGACCCTGGGAGATTAAAGAAATAAAAGACAAAGAAAAAGACTATAGGACTTCTGTAATTCAATTGATCAATGCAAACACAGAATATTTTAGCATGTATATTTATATCATATATTGTGTTTAAAGCTGTTCTGGGCTTTCTTACTGTTAGCTACGCTCAATTTAGGGCTTTAATCCAGCAGTGTCCCAAGTCCCAACGAGACAAAATACATCTCATGTCAGGTGTCTGCATTGTTGATGGGCAAAAACTTCTGTGTACATGAAGGGACAAATCAAAACAAAGCGCAAAATACAATTGACCAGCATGTTTTTTTGTTTTGTTTTTACACGTCATAGCAGAACAACCACAGGTGTATTCAATAAAACTAATAATGGTTGCATTCCACTTAGGAGAGTTATAGGTGTTGTGCATGCTGGCTCACTAGAGTAGCTTAAAGCTATAGTGCGTAGTTTTTGTCCCCCCCCGTAATGAAAACATGATGATTCTAAGTAATGACAACAAAACTGTCGGCGCATCCACATGATACAAGCCTTCTGTGA
>NW_022605598.1:171270-171469 GCF_008692095.1 Etheostoma spectabile | reverse complement strand
CCCCCACCCCTCCTCCACGCAGTTGCTAGTAGCCAAGGAGGACTGGGACGATTAAAAAAACGTGATGGCTCTTCAGAGGAGGTCATTATCTTTGCTCGATTTTCTGCGTGCAAAAGTCACCGAATGACACCATTTTCTAAACATACTGAGAAATACAGAGAGTTGTTTGGAGCTGATAGTCTTAATTAGCTTTGTAGCA
>NW_022605598.1:157984-171260 GCF_008692095.1 Etheostoma spectabile | reverse complement strand
CAATGGCTTGAATGTAACGGCCGTTCATTAATATAAAAAATGTACGCACTCAAGCTTTAATGGGACAATTAATGGAACTGAGCCATTGTTGTCTTCCTGCTGTGATAATTCAACATGTCTACTGTTCCCAGAAGTACAGATAGGAATTCTGGCCATTCTGTAATCCAATACTAACATTATTATACCTGCTCTGTAGTAGACATCTTTATATTTACGTTCAAACCAAAAAAGTGTTTTTAATTATGTAGTATTTTGTTCAGGACACAATGAGCCAAAGTATATTAAGTCTTTTGGTAGGCTTTATCTATAGCCTGCTCCCCCCCCCCGCCTACAAACACGCTCGGCTCACACGGAGAATCTCTCTCTCTCTCTCTCTCTCTCTCTTTTCTCTCTTCTTCCTCTCGTCTCTCTCTCTCTCTCTCTCTCTCTCTCTCTCTCTCTCTCTCTCTCTCTCTCTCTCTGGTCTGCGGGTCTGGTCCGTTTCTTCAGCTTCAGGTTTGTTTTTAACTTCGGTTTGTAGTCCTTACATAGTAACCAGTAGATTTCACACACTGATCATAAAAAAATAAAAAGTTAAAAAAAGAAAGTTATATTGAGTATGAAAACTCTTGTTCATTACATTTTACTTCATAATTGCAACCGCATGTGTTGTATTCATTGCTGCAAAACGTTCTGTATATAGTTTGTTTGTTACCATGACAACACCATTGATCTGAAGCTTGATGCTGTCATGTAAATAGTTTTCTAATCAGCAATAAATATAACAATTTATGATCAACCCATATCAATTGCATGCTTTAAATAACATACCGGTTAAAGCCCCTCCCATTACAAGACAACCCAACCCACTTCCGGGTTAGAGGATTGGTGGTAAAACATCTGGGTATGACACTATCATGGTATCATATGCCATGTGACCTAACATTTTTCAGGTGTGGTTACTGTGTTTCGTGCGAAGGAGAGCTGAAAAACAAGATTTGTAATTATTCACCTCTGACCTCTGAGGGGCCTTAACAAACACGTCAGAGACCACCTAAGTCTAGGACCGTAAGTTGTTATAATTATGTGATTGACAGATGGGTTTCCAGATGTGAGGCCAAAACAGTACAAAGGGGGCTTGGTAACTTATTGTTCCGTAAAACACTTTGTTGTGCATGAGACCTTTTCTCCCACTCGAGTGTCTGTTAGATATCTAAATAAAGCAGCATCTAAAGACATCTGAGTTGGTCATCCTTGAAGTCTCCTCGATTCATTTCCAGATAGCAACAGTTTGTTATATCCACTTCACCTCAGTACAACCCTGAAATGTGAAATTTACATGTGGATTTAAAACAAGCTACTGCTGCTGCTGCTCCTGCTGCTAACTCGGTCAAAACTGAAAAAAAAATTAACAAACTTGAATAAAACCAATTGCAACTACCTACAGTCACACCCCTTAGGAACTTAACCCATATGTTGTCACAAGTTACATTGTCAAAATAAAAAACTAAAGCTCAAATCCCTAGGTTTAAGCTAGGTTAGCAGAATGGTCCACTCACACATTTGCTGCAGTGCAGAACAATACAAAATCTGAGGGCATGGACTGTAAATCAGTGTTAACTGTTTATAAATCTATGTACTACGGTGTCACAGGATAAACAGCCTTGGGTCTCAGGCATCAGGCAAACAAGGCATCAAGCCTCAGGATAAACGGCCTTAGATAAAAGGACTATTTGATGTTCTACTCTGAGAACAAGTTTGTTTCCTCAGAGGTTGTTTCATCTGGAGGCCATTTCCTCTAAGGTTATTTCCTCTGAGGTTGTTTCTTCTGAGGCTGTGTCCTCTAGGGCTGTTTCCTCTGAGGCTGTTTGCATTGCGGTTGTTTCCATTGAGGTTCTTTTTTCTGAGGTTGTTTCCTCTGAGGCTGTTTGCATTGCGGTTGTTTCCACTGAGGTTGTTTTTTCTGAGGCTGTTTCCTCTGAGGCGGTTTGCGTTGAGGCTGTTTCCTGAGGTTGTATGGTTTCATCATAGACTTACAGGGTGGTGTACAGAGAACAACCTATTGTTTAATGTTGGCAATTCTAGGCTACGCTGCTCTGGTAACATCGCCCTCTACACAGGTGTCAGCCTGTCACTACCACTCCATAGGACTTTCAAAACTACAGTAGAAGTTATTCAAGTTGTTAGCCAGATGCAGGTTGTTGACGAAGGGGGGCAGGGGCTTGATCTAGTATTTTAGATAGTTATTTTAGACAGTTATTGTGTTATTTGTCTGAGCAGAAACTGAGTAATTAGTTGAAAATTGTGGTTGGAGTTTCTTAGAGTACAGTCTTTTAGCATCTCTCACCGCCTTGATAAACCTTTTATTTTGACTCTTTAAACCAGTCCTTGTCTCCGCTCCTAAACGCCTCTTTCTTCACCTGCATTAACCGTCTGAGAGTTTGACTGTGTCTGACATGGCTGGATAGCTAGCTTGTCTTTTTGTTAAACATATTATTGAATTACATTGACTGTTAATTTTAAGTTGTTGATTTTGAATCTCGCTAGCATAACATATTCTGCCCTCAGGTGTAAGCAGGAAAATGGAGTTATTGTTAAAAAACCAGGAGAGCTTAAGACTGGAAACAGGAGAGAGATGGGGAACGACATGCAACAAAGGATCATGGGTGGGAATTAAACCTGCAGCTGTTGTACATGGAGCGCAAACTTAACCAGGTGAGCTACCAGGGCGCCCTGAAAAACATTTAGATTTCAAAACTAATAATAAAATAAAATATAAATTAATTGTCTTAAAAGCATTTGGCAATTGACTATGGTACAAGCATGGTAAATGTGAGACAAGGTGTCCATAATAAGGAATTAATGAATGGAGGGAAGGCCAAAACCATCTGGCGCTGCAGTTCATTCATTTCTTACATACTGAATGTAAAGGAGGTGGCCAAAATGTAAGAAATACCTTTCAATATATTGCACTCCAGTACCACACCACCAACCACTTCCAACAAAGTAATAAACATAAAGCAGAATACCACTTTTCTGACAGTGTCATTAGTGGCAGAGCTGGAATATTATATTACATCTTTTTGGATGGTGCTGGCTGTCCTGTTTACTGGATTGTGAGTGACTGGTGCTACAGGACACATACTGAGATGAGATACAGAACTGTCTCTGTTGGGGTCAAAGAGTAGTTAGTGACTGGGGCCCTCTGGATCTCCCCTAATGGTCTGTCTTCTTGACAGGGTGGCGCTGGCTTTGTGTAAGGAAAAATTGAAGAAAAAAATAAGGAATTTTGAGGATTTGGCTCAAGTTTTATGCCTGCTCTCTGCCCCTTGTTTATAGTACTGTGAGGGAATCAAAGATTCACGGACATGATACACTAAATATGTGTCCCCTCCCCAAAATTGTTTTCAGAATACCCCTTTACCACTACCAAATGAGTTTGAACTAGTAATCAAATATGATATCCCCAGAAAACACTTCTTTAATTTCTTACAATTAAGAGGCTTTATATCGTTCTCTCAGAACCACTCTCTGAGCATCCCCTCTAGAAGTAACAAGAGATTGCTTTAAGGGCTTGATTTCATTACTATATGCTATGATTGAATGGGGCTTGACTTTTCTACTGGCTTGGAGAAAGGTTCTAAAGGAGGATATTCAATGAATGACTGGATGGAGATGTGGGGACCCTCAGCAGCAAACAATGAATACAAGCTTGAAACTGCTACACTAGAGCTGGCTACTGCTGCTATATAACACCAATACGATAATGGTATTCTAGACTGTTCTCAATGTAATTAACTAAAGGTGACACTCACTTGCACACCAATACTCCACAATTATTCCAAATTTGACAATATATTCCGAAATTGATTCAGGTCATGAAAACAGCATATTCTGGTTGGACACTCCAAATAAAGAATTTTATCCAATATAGCATTTTCCAAGTAGGACATGTGGGATGTTCTGGTATTATTCAGGTTTTATCGGCATTCTTAGGACATGTATACTGGCATTCGAAATATGTGTCTCAATTGGGGTTTTTACTGCAGTCTTATCGTCAGCTCTTTGCATTGCTATGGTTTCTGTACATAAACCAACCAGCCAACAGTTTGCAACTGGAGCCCAGATTAGAAGGAGAAACACAGCTACTTTTAAACATTATTGCAGATCAGTCACTTATGCACAAAAACATAGAAAAAAAATAGGGTCCCCTTTAACTGAGAAGGATGCTGTCATAAGTTCTCTCTGTTCCACTGCCATTGACTGCTCCTACACTAGATATAATTGGTGCTTTTGTTTTGCATACTAACAGGCCAGCAGCACACCAGTGGTGCCAGATTATAATTGACTAAAAAAAGTCCCAGTTCACAACCGACAAGGACGCTAGCTAATTAGATCCAGCATAAACTTCTGGTAGAGAGGTTAGATGTGTCACTACAAAAAGTACTTAAACTATACATCTATAATGCCATGACAAGGCTTTTTGCCTTCATTGCTGCCATGCACTGTGACAGCAGAAATCTCATCACCTGTTCAGCTAATCGTTGACTCTTCAGTATTAACAGCCCTATCAGCCACTACGAGCATTTCACGATATAGGGCAATAAAACCTTACTGATTGCCCCTTTAATTTGAGTCTGTCCATGTAAAACTATCCAGCAGCACTACAGTTATTTTTCCAACCTTTTTTCCCCCAGCTCCATTTATTTCCTGTCTGCTGCTATCTATATTTCTCCATATACGACTTTACACTGGTATTTTTTATTATGTTTACCAGCAGGGCCAGGTGATTTATCAACCATTTCATCCATCCTCTATCTCCCTTGAAACATTGCACTGCAAACACAGCATCCGTTGTAGTTATTGGTACTGCACTTTCATTATTCAGTATGAGTACTGAATGCACAAAGTAGAGGATATTCAACAAACCCTGGGAGTTGTATGTTTTCAAGATGGAATGCATTCAGAGCCCCTGTGTAGCATTCAAAGGAGTGCAGACATTTAGGCTAATGCTATCATGTCACTCCTAAAATCATTGTGTTGGACCCCACAATGAATTTAAGTCAGGACAGAGGAGTGCCCAGGATGGCACATGCTCTCATTTTGGAACAGCAGTGCCAAAACACAGATTAGAAAGCATTAAAAGCCAGCTGGACACAACATAACAACAACAACGCTACACTCTGGACGTGTTTGCCCAAGTGGCACTTTGTGCTTGGTGGGGCTTGTATTGCACCTGTTTATATAGTGTATACAGAACGTCTGTGGGTGCCACCAAGCTAATGTGAAGCAGTTATTCTCTGCTCCCTGAAAGGTGAGGCCTTTGTCACGACCGGCAGCCTATTGCAAGGAGCAGCTGTTATCTGCTACCAGCAGGAGGTGAAATATGAGTGAGCACCAATACACCACAGCCTGGCTGGCCCTCTGAGCAGCCATTATCATGTTAAGTTAACAGATTCCTGTCAAACGGAGCAAAATGACCCAAAGTGCTTTTCATCAGGAACCAAGAATAAAACAACCTATCATACATTAAAAGAATGAAACATAAAAGTTAAATCAGAAAAGCTTACATAAAAACAGAAGGAGAGAGAAATTGTCACACCACTACTACGTATTAAAAGACACCTTTTCCACAATCCTTCCTTGCGATCCAATGTTTTACTCCAAGACAAAGAGAGGAAATACAGGAAGGAGGAAGACAGAACAAAAACCCAACAGCAAGAACAATGTCTGCAGCTCACAAACAAGACACACAGAAACAGACAAGAATCATTGACAGGAAGACCGGCACAAGACAAAAATGGACCAAACACACAGACAGAAGTGAGAATGCTGTAACACAAATCTATAGCATGGACGTCAAGGATCCAGCAATGCTGAGCCAAGTGTCCTAAGTACTTACCCGGGGCTCCACCTATGCAAACCGTGGAAAGCTCCATATACACAACATCCAGAAAGGAAAGGGTCCAAGATAATAGACAAGTCACAAAGTGGATTCCAACAGGTTGCATTCATTCTCTTGGCTGTTGTAAGTCCAGCAAGCGCAGCACATTTTTTTAGTTTTAGAGAGCTGGAGGGCTGACAATTCATTCAGAATCAAAACATTGACAGTAACAGGTACAGTATCATAAATCAGGGCACATATTTTGGATGCAATATTCTTCCAGAACTGACCAACAAGAGAGCGATCCCAGATCATGTAAAGATATATACCTTGAGCTTTTAGTGGGCAGAACGTGCATAAAATTCTGTTAATCATTTTCATATGATGCATTTTCTCGGGGGTGAGATTTGTCCTATGAATTAAATAGTAGTGAATCTGCTGATGGTCTGGATTGCGTGATACTTCTGGAATGTTAGACCATACGTCATGCCAGTTGAGATCGATACTCAGGTCCGGGAAATCGCCTACCCAGATCCTCTCAATAGGAAGGGCAGAGCAGCCAGATAACGCCAAGGACTGATGCAGCCTTTATACCATACCACAGATTTTGGCTGCGTGGCAAAAAACTTCCAGGACTTTGCCAGGGGACACCTTACGCCTTGAGTGCTTGATTGAAGGTAAAAGAAAAAAGAGGATCGTAGTAGATTGAATGTGTCGGTTAAGTCAGAAAAGGGTAACAAGGTAAAATTGTCTTTTAGACAATAAAGCATAGCTGGCACTGTTTATTGGACATGTTGGCAAAAAGAACGTCATGGAGTGACTGAGGCTCTGTCATAGCATTTTCTAGGATACACCAGCAGACGGACATATCTGGGCTGAACCAGGTGAGGAGGGGCCCTAGCACAAAGGCCCACGAATAATGCTTAAAGTTGGGAACTGAGAGGCTGCCATCCTCTTTCCTCCTCTGTAGAGTAGTGTCGGAATATTTTCTTCTGTGTGTATAAGTAAAATCATGGCTGACCCTTGCCCTCTGCTTTTGTTGACAGATTACATATCTGGCCTGTAACGTTTGGAAAGGAGATGCTCATCCTGAGTTTCTGTGAAAGGACTATCTGACCTGATAAATACGGAAGAAAGCACTGGACCGGGAAAATAATTGGGCTGATTCTCATGAACAGGAAAGGCAGAGAGCAAAATAATGCAGTATGTAAGATGTATTTTGCAGAAAGATAAAACCAAGGAATGACCTCACTCTCTCCACTCTGTGCCTGTACAAAGATAAGACTCGTACAGAGTCTGTCTTCTCGGGCCTGGGAGCGGGAGATTTGAGGTATTTATGCCACCTTGGCTTAACGATGGTTTGAGTAACCAAGAAGACCTGGAATATATCCAACTGATGACAGCACCACTAAGAAGATGGAACAGAAATGGATAAAAGGAGGGGGTTTTAGTTTAGCAGCATCAAATGGCTAGAGGAGACTGTCTGTTTTGGATAGACTTGCCTTGAAGGTTTCTCATCCTCGTGCACAAGTTTGTAATATTTTCTATATTGTTTCACTAAAAACTTGTTACATTTTAAAGTATATCCTGTGTATTGATTTTCTGATCTACCAGCCAACGAACACTTACAACTTAAAGGGGGGAGGTGAAGTGACCAATTTGAGTCAGATAGGCGTCTGGCCATTTTGGGCCAGACCAAAACCGGTCAACAGTCACATTATTTTTGACCTTCAGTAGATATCTTAAGTTGCAGCCGCTTGCCTTTCCAGATGAATTTAGATGGCGTTGATTGTAATTTATGCCAATAACCAGAAGAAGGGGAGAGAGGTAGCATAGAGCTCACAAAATTAATCCTGGGTAAAACATTAATTTTAACCACAGAGATACAAGCTTGAATAGACATGGGGAGACCCATCCACTTTTCCATATCTTTCAAAATATTCAGAACAACAGAACAGTTATGCTTAACAATGTGGTTTAAATAAGTGAAAATACCAGGGGATAACTTGTTCCGTAGTCTCGGGGCAGCAACTGCAAACCCCCCCCCCACCGTTCATACCTTGACCTAGGGACTTTTAAAACCATTTGATATGGACACCAAGAAAGGCGTAAATGACTGCCCGCCAGAGCTGTAGATTGGCACTTTCTTTGCAGAATTATAAAAGGGTCAGGCTGTTATACACTAGCAGCTGTGACACATTTCGAGTGACAAGTAGTAGGAATACGAAAATCAACAAGACACTAAGCAGAGGCAAGCGGCGAAACACACGCAATGGCGCCATCTTCCTTACTTTAAATTTTAGAAGTCCCACTACAGCACTGCGCTCCCAGAATGCAGTGTTGCTTGTGCTTCCTAGAGTCTCTAAAAGTACAATGGGAGCCAGAGCCTTCAGTAGGCCCCCATGATTTCTGTGATGCAGAAAACGAGTGACAGAATAACAGAATCTACACATGAAAACAGAATTATTTTATACATGCGGAATCACATGGAATTTGAGTTTATTTTGTAGACATGTTAATTTCTTTTTACTTCCATCTCAACTTTCAGTTTAAAACAACAACAACAACAACAACAACCGTAGAAAGGTCTCCACCTAAACCTACGTCGTCACAACGGTGAGTTTGTTGCTTGGGAAAAAAATGTTGAAGCGAGTGGCTCCTGATAAGCCAACGTTGGCAAAAAAATTAAGAAACTCTCAATGGACTGCTAAATACCGGGCTGAACAATAACCCAATGACTACTATGAGTCTGGACAACAACTGTTTTGAAAATTGACTGGACCCGCAAAGACACATGTACAGACCATTTGAAATCAAATGTTCATCTCAAGAACAAAGCAAAATCCACAGCGGGAAATCAACGACAAAATCAATATATACAAATGTGAGTTTGTGGAAGATTTTGTTGCAATGTGTGCAGAAGCAGACACACAATATACATCTGTTTCTTGTTAAACATAGCAAGCAGGGAGGTGCACTTTCAGAAAATGCCAACAGCCTCAGGCAGACCCACCTGCCGCGGGTCTTTGACCAACACATGCAAAAAGTGCTGCCAAAGATCCGTGGAAAGAAAATCTTTGTTATTGTTTATGAAACTTCTGACAACCGAGATTGCAGTCAACCCTATCCCTAACCCTTAAATGAAGCCAAAAAAATGTTGCCGACTAGGAATCGCTAGTATAACGCTACCGCTAGCTAGAAGGGTTTGTGGTGACTTTGCCTGGAACGCTACCAAGTTGTGAGTCGTCACTTAAAGTCGTAACTTACCGGATTAAAACTGTGTCCGGAGCACAGCATAATACAGCATATTAGATCATATATTATAGAGCATATATTTTAACTAGAACTAGGGCCTATTGTAAATTTAACCTGAAGTGAAAAAAAAGCAAATCCCCCAAAAATTAAATGGAACAGAATTTGAAAAAAAAAAAAAAAAAAAAAAAAAAAAAGGATTTCAGAAGGCCCTACTTTAGCCATCCGGCTCCTCTCCCCATAGTGGAACGTCGTCGATATATAGACTAGATGGGAGATTACACAAGGGCTAGTGCAATGAAAGTCATGCTGGGATGTGAACTTTAACGTTATTTGTTTCAGTTTTGGCACAAACAACCGCAAAACAATATTATTACCTCTTAGAAAACAGTCATTTTTAGTGTTGTGCCTCAGTTTGTAATATTGACTGGTCTCTGTTATTAAGAACATGCTCTTTTTCTGCTGGCTTCCAGAATTAATATTAGAAATTGTGCCGCATGACTGGCAGTTTTCACAGGCAAATGGAATATTATTGTGAACTCAACAAAGGACCCTCTCACTGTGTTTGGTTTAGCTCAGCATGCAATTGTTCGTCCAAGCCTTGTTCAACACCAAACAGCCATGTTGCTAAAGTGAATCAGTATGCTGCAAACATATTGGCTGCTGTGTGCCTTTGCCTGATAGGAGGCATATCACTGATGATTACTCAGGATCCTCACTACCATCCCATGCTGGGCTGCTGTTAAACACACACACACACACACACACACACACACACACACACACACACACACACACACACACACACACCTCCCTGTCACATCCCCCTTCTACTGTAGCCCCTACATCAGCCTCTGACCTGTGTCCGTGACTTACATCTTGAGAGGATGTCAGAAAAACAAGATCAAAACAAATCTCTGCTTGCCTCTTCAGTAAATTACAGTGGAGACGACCTATTGATGTTAATTATTTGTATGCCACCGACACAGTCCAATTTGCACAGAGGCAAGGCGCAGGCCCTCCAGGAGACCGTACATATTAACAGATTGCTCTTGATTGACCAAATGAGCATTGGCTGTAGTGGATTTAATAAGGAATGCAGACCCTGTAGTGCAATGACAAATCTGTTTGGAGGGCTGTTTCACCAGAATGATTCTTTTAATACAGATACTAGATAACATCAAGGCATGAATGATAGAGGGACTCTCACAAGCTATGATGAAAGGTAAAAACACGCTCAAACACATAAGAGGTCAGCAGCGCAGCTGAAAAAAAGAAGAAATAACAGCAAGCCTGCATCTTCTGTCTTGCGCAGGAAAGACATCTATGAGAGCGACAATATTTCTGAGGAAATCGCACTCCCCCTCATCAACCAATAAGAAGTTCCTCCATTAGGAAAGACATTTAGATTCAGACCATTAGAGAGCCAGCGGAACAGCAGTGACTTTCATTCCACCATCAATACACATAATAAGCAAAGGACAATCGCTCCACCCCTCAAGCACACTGCATCACTGTCAGTTGCTGCTCAGGTTCGGAAGAGAAATATTTGCTGCTGCCTCCACCATCCTGCAAATGTTTTTATCAATCAGTTGCAAGTTGAATGCTGAAAAGGTGTTTTGTTTTCACTCTAAAACAGAAATATGTCATTTTCGTACCTGTCCCTATCCCCATAGATACACTTGCAAACACAAAATAACAAAGGCAATGAATAAAAGAAACTTTCTACTTACACCACTCATTCCTGGTATGTATTAGGGTAGGGGGACCAAATGTCCTCTTTTGCCAAGACATGTCCACTTTTTACGTACTGTCTGGGGGGGTTATAAATTCATGAAAATGTCTGTTTTTCAATGTTTTTCATGGGAGCATTAGGCGTGTCCTTAAACTGACTGGCGCTTTGCACACAATTCTACGGTACTTTGTTGCGTGACGTAATTCCCGAGAGGTTGCCTTGTGGGCGGCTATGCAATGCGCACATACAGGGAGCAGATCAGACAGCGGAGCACATACAGGGAGCAGATCAGACAGCGGAGCACATACAGGGAGCAGATCAGACAGCGGAGCACATACAGGGAGCAGATCAGACAGGGAGCACATACAGGGAGCAGATCAGACAGGGAGCACATACAGGGAGCAGATCAGACAGCGGAGCACATACAGGGAGCAGATCAGACAGGGAGCACATACAGGAAGCAAATCAGACAGGGAGCAGATCAGACAGCGGAGCACATACAGGGAGCAGATCAGACAGCGGAGCAGCATTGCACACAAAATGTCGAAGTGTAAGTGCAGCTTCACAGTTGAACTGCAAAAAAAGAAATGTCCACGTGCCGTCCTGGTCGGGACAAATGGGAGGCGGAGTGCACCGTATGCAAAGCTAGCACATGTTTCAGTGTCTTATAAAGGTGCTGGAGAGCTCAAAGCTCACTATGTACACCAAAAAACCTTATCATATTACATTAAAAGGTTTTAAAAGATATTTAGTTGAAGCTGGATTTTGAAGCTGACATAGAAGATGTCATATACATTATTTTATATTTATTTGAGAAGAGAGCTATTATTTTGTTTCAGGTTGTTACATATTGTATTATATAAGTTATTGTTGTACTATTGAGGCATAACAAAGAATGTTATTAACCTCTGAGAAGCCTGTCTGAATTTGTGTCTCGAGGCTGGGCTGAGTGTCCTCTTTTTTGGAAATCAAAATACATTTTCATAATTGTGAGGGAAGCATGATTGTGAGGGAAGCCCAATTTCTTGAAACTACTGTAACTCATTAAATATTAAATTAAGGTCAATTTCACATTTGATAGGTCAAAGTTGAACCAGGCCATCAGTCTGTAAACGGATGTTTAGTACCGACACCAACTTGGAGGCCCTCATAGCAACATCCACGATGGGGTAATAACACATTTGCATTAACAACATGACATGCGACTAAATTAGTAGTCTTAAAATTATGTTGCTTTCCATATGGGAATGCTGATCTGCCTCTCTTATGTCCCATGGTAGACTCAGTAATGAAGGTGGAGGAAATATTCTGAATGCGTCCAAAGTCCTTGCAATGAATGCCAAAGCAACTGAGGAAGGCTTGTACTCTGCATAGCTTGTCATTCTCTGAGGACGCTCAGGTAGCCAAGCTCCCCAGGTTGTGAATTATATGGAACACGAGTTGCAGCCATTTTTTCTTCCGGTTAACACACGCACACCGAAGGAATTGGGAGGAGATGGGGAAAGCATAACAATGGACGGCCTCTGTCACTGTAGGCACCAATCAAGATCCCCCAAGTCACTCAGTCAATGCTAGCTGTCTGTACAAACAAGCACCAGATATGTGTACACATGAGTGGGAGTGAGGAGTCATTATGTAAGTGTTGTCAACAGACATAGCCTTGCCAGTGGATTGACAATGATTTCTCCTGCTTGTTTTCAATTTAACAAGGAGGCAGCAAGCGAACATGGGAGGGAAAACAGCCAGTCCAAGCACAGTTCACAGTCTGTCAAGAGAAGGCCATTCATAACCGCACGGCGTGCTTCTCTGTCCAGACTGCCATGTGCATGCAGGTGTGTGCATTTAGGGTGTATGCTTGTCGATTGATCATGTGTCTGCTAGGGGTGGAAATCACCAGAGGTCTCACAATACAATGTTAGCATGATATTCACTTCACAATGTTAATGGTCAGGTATCACAGGGGAGACATTTCCTCCAGGACCGATGCTCTATCGAGGGTAACAAGCTCCACTTTACCAACAGTATTAACAACAGATGAAGCCACTGTGTCATACCCAAAATGAAAGTCAACACTTTAGTTGACGCTTTTTAATCGATGTGTTTAACTTTTTTATTACGTTTTTGTCCCATTTTAACATTTTTTTCAATGTTTGCCACTTTTTGGACGTTTTCAACACTATGTAACACTAACTTATTAACTTTACAGTTATTTTTGGAATTTATGGTCAATAAATCTTATTTATAGGAAGTTATACCTAATGTTTGAGTTAGAAAAGCAGAAGTTATGAATTATTTAGACTAAAATTAAAGGAATGTATGTTGATGAACAATCACAGACTGGAATATGTCAACTTTTACACAATACTTTTTCAAAACCACTTCAATATTTGTCACCAAATGCTATAAAATTGAATAAGACACCCCCA
>NW_022605598.1:157429-157974 GCF_008692095.1 Etheostoma spectabile | reverse complement strand
AGTAGAGATTTGTACTTGCCAAAGAGCGTTTTATTTTGGGTAATTAAAAGGAATAGGAAAACGGGTCAATTTGACAACATGAGGGTTAAGAAGATTGTAGTTTGATTGTTCACTTTACATTATCTTTGTTCCCTCTTTGCCTTTTTGCTTTTCACTCACACAGCTGCCTTCGTAAGTTAAGTTACTCACTCAGCCAACGCTTGTTCTCCTTGCTTGAACACACACTCTGACATCACTCACTCAACGTACTGTACCTGCCATTCTCACATCCAGGTAGCGATGTGGCCTGGGCGGGTGAAGCCTTGCTTGTAAAGGTGCTATAGCGTGCAGAACAGCTGGAGAAATGTGTAGAAGAGCCCAAGAGCCTGGGCAGTCATCTACCATGTGTTATAGACTTCAAATTATGTCCCCAAAGGAAAACTTTGTCAACATCTGTTATTTAATTAATTTAATTTTTTAATGTTTATTGATCCCATCGGGGAAATTACAATGTTTTCACTCGGTTGCTGAACACATTACTCACAGGCCTGAAATACACACACATG
>NW_022605598.1:152782-157419 GCF_008692095.1 Etheostoma spectabile | reverse complement strand
ATACATGCACTAATGGAGAGATGTCCGAGTAAGGGGGCTGCAACCAGAGCTGGGCTGTGGTTAAAAAAAAAGAAAAAAAAAGACAAAAACAAATCAGAACTGGGGTCTCATTTATAAAACTGTGCTGTGCAAAAACTGTGATCCTTACAAAAAGTGTACATATGCCCTAAAGCCGAACATCAAAAAGCAATGTTACTTTTATAAATAACAGATTACGCACAAGTGTGCGTACATAAATCAGCCTCTTATCCCACCCTGTACTCACCAATTTTTGACCCTAAATGGTCAATGCAAATCACATCATGAATGCTGATAAGTGAAAAACCTGTCAGATGCTCGGGAATTGCTCCCAATTGAATTATAATTTCCACCTGTTGTTGCACAGTGTAGGGAAACCTGATCTACCTTTATTTATAATACAGTATCTTCCAAAATGGCAGGTATTATGCTACAGCTCTCGGGGACAGCTTCAGACATATATGATAAGATTTAACAGAACTATATATCATATCCAAACAAACCTCAGTGATAAAAGTGAAGATTATATATAATATTTCAATAAAATAAAACACTTAGCTGTTTGCCATTTTCCCCTGGAAACCGCTGGTTGCCCCCAGAGTTACGAGGACCTGTATTTGGACCGGGATAGACCGGTTCCGGCGGGTTGCCCTCTCTACTGGACCCCATTCACTACATATATCCAATAGTGCAGCTTTAAGAAATTTAAATCGGCATATTAGCCAGTCCTCGTCATGGTCCCTGAAGCCTTTTTCACTCCCGATTCTTCCATTGGGGGCTAGTACTCCTGCATGGTCAGCAATGCCATCATTAGAGTGATTGTAGACACCTTGCCAAAATCACAGCATCAACTAGTGGTATTATTTATGAGTCCTCACTAAAATAACATGATAATGCAATTTAAAAATAAAGTTGTTTGTTTTATTGTCACAACAGAACAGAGGAACATCAACATATATTAAAGTTCTGATAACTAAAATATATACACCTACAAACATAAGATATAAAACTTAAAGTCATTTGAACAAAAATAAAATAAAAAGTGTTGCCAACAGAAAACGTCCTCTGGAAGACAAACTATGCAACGCCAACACTCATAACATGGTTGAAGGGTGTTTTATCTGTTTTTAATTAAAAAAAATATATAAATATATATAAAATATATATAAAAATATATATATATATATTCATTCAATTGAATCATGTATGTGTCATTATAAATGATTATGATGAGAGAATAAAAAATATATACACACACACACACACACACACACACACACACACACAACGCACGTATATCATTCGGTCTGGCTCTAATATAGTTTATATTTAGTTTATATAGTGCTCTAGTAGTAAACGACTTTATGAGGTTCTTCAATGATAAAATTTAAACATTGAAGCAAAATTCACCAAGACCTGCCTTTAACGGCTACCTCTAAACTCAGGAACGTTAGAAACAGCTGTAAAACCAGATATGTTTTGACTGCTTGCTTCATGATCTTTATCAATTAATTCAATTATTTCTTCATCTAAGCCATCAACCTGCCTCTTAGATCCATCCCGAATAGGCTACTTAAAGAAGTTTTACATTAGTCAACACTTCACTACTGAATATAACCAATTGTCTTTATAACAGGCTATGTACCACAGAACTTTAAAGTAGCTGTAATTAACCTCTTGAAAAAGCCTAACCTGATCCAGATTTTAGCCAACTATAGACCTATATCCAACCTTCCATTTCTCTCTAAGATTCTTGAGAAAGCAGTCGCCAAACAGCTGTGCGACTTTCTGCATAGAACAGCTTATTTGAGGATTTTCAGTCAGGATTTAGGGTTCATCATAGCACAGAGACGCACTTGTGAAAATTACTAATGACCTCCTAATGCATCAGACAAAGATATTCTGTACTTGTGTTTATAGATCTTAGCGCTGCTTGATACCATTGACCATTATATCTTATTACAGAGATTAGAACATTTAATTGGCATTAAAGGGACTGCTCTAAGTGGTTTAAGTCTTTATTATCAGATCGATCTCAGTTTGTTAATGTAACGATGAATCCTCTGTGACGCCAAGGTTAGTCATGGAGTCCACAAGGATCTGTGCTCGGTCCAATCCTGTTCACTTTATAGCTTGCTTTAGGTAGATATTATAGGAAACACTCCATAAACTTCTGTTATGCAGAGATACTCAATTATATCTATCAATCAAGCGGATGAAAACTAATCAGTTAGCTAAACTTCAAACGTGCCTTCAAGATATTAAAACCTGGATGACTCTGTAATTTTCTAATGTGTAAACTCAGATAAAAAATGAAGTTATTGCTCTGGACCAAGCACCTCCGTGACGCACTATCCAAAGATATAGTTACTTGGTGGCATCACCCTGGCCTCCAGCCACCACTGTGAGAATCTTGGAGTCATCTTTGATCAGGACATGTCCTTTAATTCCCATTAAGAAATTTCAAGGATCGCCTTTTTCACCTACGTAATATTGCAAAAATCAGGAATATCCGTCTAAAAATGATGCAGAAAAATTAGTCCATGCATTTGTTATCTTCAGGTTGGATTACTGCAATTCTTTACTATAGGCTGCTCGAAAAAAACCAAAGACTCTACAGCTGATCAGAATGCTGCGGCAGGGTTCTGACGGGAACCAGGAAAAGAGATCACGTTTCTCCTGTTTTAGCTTCTGCATTGGCTTCCTGTAAAATGTAGAATAGAATTTAAAATCCTTCTTCTACCTACAAAGCTCTTCATGGGCAGGCTCCATCTTATCTTAGGAGCTTATAGTACCTTACAACCCGGGAGAGAACTCGCTCCCAGAATGCAGGGTTACTGGTAGTTCCTAGAGTCTCTAAAAGTAGAACGGGAGCCAGAGCGTTCAGCTATCAGGCTCTACCTGTGGAACCAGGTTCAGTTTGGGTCCGGGAGGCAGACACCGTCTCCACATTAAGAGTAGGCTTAAGACTTTCCTTTTTGATAAAGCTATAGTTGGGCATAGAACGAATATTGTTAGGGAGGAGTAGTAGCACATAGTTATAAATATAAACAAAGGAGACTTGGCAACAGACCGATCGGTTGGGGGAGTCTGGCCGACCGGGCTGGAGCCTCTTTACCTTGTCTCTCTTGGTTTTGTTGTAAATAGTTTTAGACAGTCTGGGACTTATTTTGATTACACTAGTTAGGCATAGAATTGAATAATGTTAGGGAGTAGTTGTTAGTCACATAGTTTTCAGATTTATCTATCATATAATCAAGAATTAATAGAACTAAAGGGGACTGGCATACAGCCCGATCCCGGTTGGGAGAGGTGTTGGCCCGGCCGGCGTGGAGCTCTTACCTCGTCTTTCTTGGTTTTGTTGTAATAGTTTAGACAGCTGGGGACTTATTTTGATACACTAGTTAGGGCATAGAACGAATATTGTTAGGGAGTAGTAGTTGTCACATAGTTTTCAGATTTATCTAACATATAATCAAGAATATAATAGAACTAAAGGGAGACGGCATACAGCCCGATCCGGTTGGGGAGAGTTCTAGCCCGGCCGGGCTGGAACTCTCTTTACCCGTCTCTTGGGTTTGCTGTAATAGTTTTAGACAGTGGGGACTTATTTTGATACACTGAGCTCCTCTCTCCTCTATCTTTCTATCTTTTCATTTATGTGCATCCATGTCCCAGAATGCGTGTTACTAACCTATTTCTGGGGAGTATTCCCGGATGCCTTTGTTCTTTTTTCACCAGCATGTTCCCTTGGATCAGAGAGGCTCCGAAATCAGGGTAGCAGCTGTCGCCAGGTCCCGCTAACCGTTCTGTGATGCCAGTTCAACTGCTACACGCGGTGCCCCGCCAGTCGGCACGTCCTGCTACGTCCTGCTGGTGCCTGTAATGCCGCACAGCGTCCTGCTATGCCATGAACTACTACAAAGAACTGCTAACAAACTACTAATTTTTCTATTTTTGTTATGCCACTCTTCATTCTACCCCAAACGGCCCGTCAGACACCGCCTACCAAGAGCCGGGTCTGACCGAGGTTTCTGCCTAAAAGGAAGTTTTTCCTCGCCACTGTCGCACGTGTGCTTGCTCTGGAGGAAACTATTAGAACTGTTGGGTCCTTGTAAAATTCTGGATGTGGTCTATCTGTAAAGTGTCTTGAGATAACTCTTGTTATGAATTGATACTATAAATAAAATTGAATTGAAAATTGAATTAATATGCACAGTATTAAAGACAGATATTTAGTTATTTACACTGTGTTCTGCCATTACGTAAAGGTAGGGTTTTAAACGCTATCCTGTATACCATGCAGTCGGGCCATCTCTTCATCCCGCGCTCTGTAGCGGACAATGTGATGGTGAGACAGCGCCGATTAAATAATTTAGGATTAAAGATTTGAGTTGGATTTTACAAGGTGTTTATGTATCACTCACTAAAAGTGCACATGACACTGGTGGATATAATCTTCATGATAACGTGGATGATATGGAGAGAAGAAATGTGCGTGAATACTCAAATATTAAAAAGTGCCCTGCCACAAAAAAAAAAAAACGTTTTTACTTGCATTTTTTTAAACATGTGTTTGTGTTATGTGGTGAATGTGAAAATGAACTGCTACCTCCTCT
>NW_022605598.1:152360-152772 GCF_008692095.1 Etheostoma spectabile | reverse complement strand
GCCACTGAAAAGAAATAAGAGGAGAAATCAGGCCAATTACAACAGCTGGACAGTCTGATGTCATGAGCTCATTACTATTCATGAGCTCGCCCAGTTGTGCTGGGTAAAGGATGCTGATGGCCAGTCTCTCATTGGCTATCTGTTAGCCAATTAGAGCCAAGCCGCTTAGCTTGTTGAATATTAATTTTAATTAATTAATTATAAGAACTGGCACAAAGGGAGCTAAGTCTTTCTGCAGGCTTTCTATACAACACTAGAATGGCTTGAAACAAGGTAACCAAGTTACAGAGTCCATGGTAGAACTTCAAACATCACCACAAAGTCATGAAATACATGTGGTAGGCAGTGACGTGTAGTCAGGGTAGGCAGGGTAGGCAGTGCCTACCTTGCCAAAATTCAAGCATAAAAATGT
>NW_022605598.1:143844-152335 GCF_008692095.1 Etheostoma spectabile | reverse complement strand
ATGTTTATTAAATAAATGTATTAGAAATTGTATTTGTATTTTTATGTTTATTATTGGATTTTATGTGTGTTGTTCAATTATTAGACGGTACGATGCACATGTAGCGTACGCATAATCAAATAGAGAAAAAAAGGCAGAATAAGCAGTGCCTTTACTGCCCAGTTCAAAGCGAATAGCCAATGTTGCGCATGCGCACTTCGATATGTATCTTAAACATGTACGTCAAAAGGCACAACTCAGCCGTGCCTTTGTACGTAAATGTGTGTTATGACGTAATCGTCTCCGTTAGATATCAAACATGAACCAAAAAATTGAGATATACTGTCCCTTTGCATAGCTGACGTCATTACACCAGCAAGTTGTAAGCGCAATCCCCGCGAAATTCAAAGTCAAAATGACAGCAGCGGTGTCCGCCGATACACAGCGGTGAGGAATTTCTCTAAACTCGATTTTAATTCAAAAAAAGAACTAATAACAAGATGGAGGTCTACGCCAGCCTTAGATGGACTACTGCAGCAAAAGGACAAATACTCGTCGCCTAGTCAAACTGACGGTTGGAAGAAAAGCTGTGGCTATGTGGCCTTGCTAACAGTGAGCGGCGGGACCTTAAGGTGCGTCCTGGATCTGAACAACCTGCCCGCAACTTTAACCAAGAGGAAAAACCGTCAGCTCTAAATACCGCAACTAAGCTTCGCACATATTCCACCCTGAAACGGATCAAAACATCCAGTCGGAACGGACCGGGCCAGCACGTCTTTCAGCCCATCGCCGAGTCAGAGACGATGCAAACTAAAGCGCCGTAAAGACGAGTTTACAACCGCTGTGATCGACGTCTTCACGAGAAAGCGTCGGATGGATTTTATGTACAATCTACCGAATGGTGAGTCAGAAACTATGTTGGTTAGTGTGATTGAACTAATGCTGCTAGCCATTTGCCTTCATATTCAGGTGAGCAGTGTGTTTTCATGTTGCTGAGTGGGACCGACAAACCATAATGGCTGCTGTGCAATAATTAGAAACAAAGAGTTCATAACTTGATTCTGATGCTGGGACTGATGTGTGTGTGTGTGTGTGTGTGTGTGTGTGGAGAGAGGAGAAGAGATGATGAGAGGAGAGAGAGAAGAGAGAGAGAGAGAGAGAGTGAGAGAGAAGAGAGGAGAGAGAGAGACCGAGAGAGAGAGGAGAGAGACGAGAGAGGAGAGAGAGAGAAATTGTCACCAGATGATTGTCTAAATCTTAAACTTTGCGGGAACCACACTGTCATTGCGGTCTTCAAATCAGCTGGTTTTAGAAGTCCTAAGTGTCCAGGTAGAAACGGTGGGGGGGTCAGGCTTTGCGGTTGGTCCCCGAGACCCTCGGAACAAGTTACCCCCCCGCTCATATTCGACCGTTACAGATTACTCTTTTTAGGTCAAAACTCAGACATCTGTGAATCAGGCTTTAATTACGTAGCTGTGGTGGACAGTTTCCTTTCTTTGTTTTCTTTGAGACCTTTTCTGATTTTACTGTTGGTATGTTCACTCTTCTATTGGATGATGTCATTATACTCATTCTGTAAGCACAATAGCCTGCTGGTTGCTGTAAAGTGTTATATAATTACATTAGATTGATTTTTGATTGATAGATTAATTGGAAATGTCTTGCTACTCGACCGCGCGTGTGTGACGCGCTGTGTGCTGTAACGTTTTGATTATTAGCCTAAACAATAAATTAGGTATCTGCATTTCATAAATCAGTGCCTACCTCTTACTGACATCACCGCACGTCACTGGTGGTAGGGCCATGTAAGAGTATATTTTTTTTCCACTTTTACTTCCTGCAGTCTAAATTATTCACCATTTCGCATCTGCGTCGCCAATTCCAATTGTCTCCAAAAATGTGACGTACGTATCGTCAGAGTTTACGTAGAGGGCCACATCTTCCGTTGGTTTTTATACATCACAACCTTTGGTGGAAGTGACGTACGACATTTTCGCCCGTTTTGTGCACACGCCATGTTTATAAATTGGGATCCCCTAGACTTTTGAGACCCAGACCAGACCGCACATCCGGCCGGACATCAACATCCTTGCACTTCTTCAACACATGTACAGCCAGCAGGGTTCCACATTGAAGATTGGTAGAGATTTGCTTGAACTCACCAGCCCAAAAAAAAAAGAACTGGTGGACAAAAAGTTTATGTTGAAACCTGCAACCAGCCCCTAATAATGCCACATAGCTGAGTGGTGAAGTAAGTGAGTATGATAATATTCTCACTGAGTTAAAAAAAGGTGCACCAGCAGCAAAATTGACCTGGGAAGTTCATGCAGCAACTGGCGCAGAGGAGCTGAGGTAGCGGAGCTTATAGGGAGGAAAATAGCAGCGGGGTACGGTCCGAGCAGTGCTGTCCACCACAGCAACACCAACACAGAGGCAGTGCCAGGTTAAAGGTTCAAATAACATACTTTAGGTGTTATTTGCCTGTATGAGTTACGTAGTTGAATGAATTGAAATACCATATTTTTCAAATATGAATAAGCCTAGACTTAATACATTTTGATATAAATTACTGAAAACACGTGGCGTATCAAGTGTATAATTAACATTTTTGTTTGTCCATTTCATTTTTCTTAAAGATAGCCTAACACAATACATTTTTTTTTTTAATTAGGTATTTATCGTGAGAGATATAAGTTTGGAATCTGGTGGTCAGATTGATAATCGCTCACGTCAATTCTAGTAGGTTGGGATCTCGGACATTCTAGTGTAACACATCTATGCAGTGCAGGCCATTCAGCCCGCACAATAGACCGGCCCACCAGCCCCAGACATCTCCCAGTTACTCCAGAGGTTATGATGGTGCAAATTGCTATTTTGCGTGTGTGTTTTGAAATAAAAATAAAAAATAAGTAAGAACGATTTTTTGTGTGTTAATCTTAATCAATTTTATTGCAGCAAATTTCAAGCAGACCAAACTGACCAACACTGTCATGAAATAAAGCAACCGTGTTTAGTATTCTAGTACCAAAAAGTCAAACTCTGTGTTGATACCTGTATTGCCAAGAAATGTCACATATGTTGTGCCATTTTTCAGGACTCTGGCAGAAGAGAGTTTGTGTGATGCTGCTGCTATGCTTCAACAGCTGATTAACAGCTCATATATCACATTGTTGTTTAGAAGCGGACGCCTAACCCCTAAGGTCAGGACCCATATCCCTTCAATTAAATCTTATCCATCCAACGATTTTTGGGGGCTAAAGTGTCATACCACAAAGAATATCTTGTGAAAATATATTAAACGAAAGTGAATTGAGCCCTATTTCTGCTAGTGTGTGAAGTCACAGTCTCCAAGTCATTAGTGCTATGACACTGTTGGGTGGCAGCAGAAACCTGATTTTAAATGCCATCAGACCCCCGTATGTCAACCGGATCTGCCATCACTCATTCAGTCACCACCAGGAGGCTAATTTAGATTATTAAACTTTGATACTGGGCTGTCAAGAAAGCGAAGCAAATAGCTAACAGAAGACGGTACAACTTTAACTATCAGCAGACTATGGACGCATTCTGGGCTTTCTGGAGCCCTCTGTTTTCCAAGCAACACTGGAACTAATTGTATGCATAATCAGAAACTTGCTTACAGCAACTCTGTCCTGGCAGCCCCAGGATTAAGTGTACATGCCTGTGGACTGGTAGAAATGAACTCTTATGTCCCGGTGTTCAGGACCTGTTGTAGAGAAAGAAAAAAAAAACATCACGATTAGAGAGTGGTGGAAAAAGCAAGAAAAAGAGAAAACAAGGGTTAGTGCAAAAACAATATGTAGCAGCTTCGCCTGGACTCAAAAAAGCTTCTTGTCTATGTATGTTGTCTTGGCTTGCTAATCTGTATTCCAGAAAGACAGCTCTGCCGAAGTGCCCTCATGCAAATGGGGATGTGTAAAAGACACATTGCACATTCTTTTTCCTAAATGCATCAAAGAGCCTTGGACTGTGTTCCATTCAATTACCTGCTTCACTGCTTTTTTCAGTCGCAGCATGCTTTTGTTGTCATTCTTCTCCATGTCTTGTGTCTTTTTTTTCCTATCACATGGTGCATCTATGCAGTTACGCAGTGAGCGATGGTCACACAGACACCCGTCACATCAAACGCCGCTTACAAAAAAAGAGTTGCAATGACACCCAATCCCCCCTAAACAGAATAGAAAAGCAGATATTTCTGCAGAGATTTCTTTTTAAACTTGGTAAACTGAACTCCTGTACTAAGCATAGTCGAGGTGTGATGTACCAGCAATAAATCCAGTTTATATATGTTTCTATATACGCCTCTGTTCTGCCAAGTGTCAAGGCAGAGACTATACACAAAGAGATGACAAAGACAAAGGGGGTGTACAGAGCCACTGCCTGTACAGAAATGCAAACCACTAAATAGGTTTGGGGGACTTAGTGAGTTAGGTGATGAAAAGCGTTTGATTCGAAAATGTGTTACAAGCAGACCTACAAATCTTAATGGTTCAGGAAACCATCATATAATAAAGAGCTCATAGTACCGTATATCAACACTAGTATGCCAGAATTCAGAGTTTTACTTGTGGGTTCCTAGAGTCTGTAAAAGTAGAATGGAGCCAGAGCTTCCAGAAATTACCGCCATTTCCCACTGGGCAGACATGCGTTATAAGGCCCCCTGTACGTGACCCCTGCGAGCAATCATGGCCAATCAAGTCAATTGATATTCCACAGTATGCTGGCGGTCCCACGAACTAATGTGTGTGAAGCAACGAGCGCTTTCCGCTAAAGTAGCGTCAGGTCTATTGCCACCACTAGCCGCGAGGCATTTAAACAAGCCAGGAAAAGCACTGTAAATGCTCCTCTACACAAAACCATGGACAATGAGAGAGTCATCTTGGAGGTGAAAACAATAATATAGCACAGATATTTTTTTTATAAAAGAAAAGAGAAGGTATGGGGTTAATAAGGGAGTGCTTGGAGTGTTGAGGTAGATACTAACTTATAAACACGTGGTTTGTTACGTAACGTACTTGTAGAGACAATAATATCTGTGAGTCGGTAGCTAGACGTTTGGCTTCTGGTTTGGTATGGCGCGTGACGAAGGACGGAACAAAACCGGATTGCACAACTATTTACCAATTCGGGGTTAAATTCCGTTCCTGTGGACCATCTCCCAGTTTGGTTCGGGGGGCAGACAGGGCAGACCAGGGACAGGGCAGGACACCTGGCAGACAACAGAGGGGCAGAAGAGGGGCAGACAGACCCCAACCGCGACCAGCACTAGACCCTGCAGGGGACAGCCATCAGATGGTGCAGACAACAGGACAACAATAAACCCCCACCAAAATAACCTAGCTTTTACCAGTAGGTTAAAACTTTAAACTCTCTTCTTTGACATTGCTTATCGGGTTAGGGAGGAGTTCACGTGTTTTTTAGGATTTGACCGGCGTTGGGAGAGCAGGGTTCGTATATATAGAGACACGGCACACCCATCTCTTCCTTGGTTTTGCTTCATAGGTCGGCAGATACAGGACACAGAACAGGGACCAGCAGAATATGGGAATCATTCCACCCTTATGGAGGGCTCTTTAGGTTTGTCTTGCGACTAGCTCTAGTAGCTGAGTGATGCTGTTTAGTTTAGCATGCTGGGGGGGGGGGAGGTCTGCTGCTGGCGTGGACTTCTTCCATGCCTGGGGGAGGGGGAACTTCCGTTGAAACACTGACCTGCTCTCTCCTCTCTGTCTTTCCATCGGTACACAGTACTATTGTTTTTACTAACTCTAGGCGAAGCTTATTCCGGATTTAACGCAGTACCTGATGTTTTAAATAATTACACTGTGTGTCGGTGCACAGGGGTGCCTTGGGGCCTTCATTTTGCGTACTGGGGGTTGTCAAGTAACGGCAAAAAAGAAACAATACGTTGGTTATTTCGTACTTAAGCAAAAAAAACTGTTGGGGTATCTCATTAAGGGTTTTGAATATGAGCGGAGTAGGGACAGCATTTATCCTGTTCTGTATCTGTTTACACATGCATGAATATCTGTTATCCGGATCCGTACGTATTTAACCCGAATGGGTCGGGTGGTCCTTGAAATGTGCGGGGCTTTGCCTTTTAACTCGGGTTGATGTTATTGAAGCCTGCAATGATATGAGTTTTGATCAGAAAGTGTTATATTATTGTGATTAGAAAAACTATTTATCATAACGCCTGCATAAGCTTCAGATCATGGGGCTGGCATTGTAACAAACTATCTAGGGCCAACGTAGTTGACAAGTTTGCAACAATAATTACAGCAATGTTGGGTGCAATTAGTGAGTGAAATGGATGCACAAGAGTTTCATACTCAATAATTGTCTATGATCAGTGTGATTCAATTTTTTTTTGAGTGTCTGTGCCTTGGGAGTGAGGGCAAGCGATGAGTATATAATATATATATATATACATAATATATATATATAGATAGATAGATAGTATAGATAGACGAGATAGCGAGAGTGAGGGGGGGGGTTGAATGTGTTTGTGTATTTAATTGTAATAGTATTCATTTACCTATATTCGTAAACTGCCTTTTGTTTTTTATAAAACACAGCCAATAACGTTTCAGACATTCAAACAACGGGTTAAGCCACGCAGGCAGTTAAAAAAAAAAAGGAAAAAAAAACTATGATGGCGGAGATCAGAGATTTTGCAACCACGAGTTCCCATTTTTACATAAGCCCAGTTATGGGCGTTTCTCAATATGTGTTCTTCTATGGACTTGTGTACTTTGTCACTCTGTGAAACGTCCTCGTTGGGGCCAAAGTACTGAACCCAATACAAATATTGGTAGGCATTTCGCAAGAACAGGTTTAAAATCACGGGATTGTGAGCTCGATCACGCCCCATTTTACCGCAGGATACATCGGATGGGACTTGTGGGAACTTGCCTGGGGGAAGTGGTATCCAGCAGTTCAATTCGGGTGTAAAGAGCTATGGTTCCGGTACCACAATATTTTCACAATTTACGTCATTATTAATCAATAATTCATTTTTAGAGTTTTAAGGCGGAGAAATCATGCGTGTAGATTATGGAATATAGCATGTTCAGACGAAAATTGCTGGTGAATAAAACTAGGGGGCCCTTCGGAGTTTGAAAGTCGCCAAACACAGGCGGCGTAGCAAGTCAGCCAGCGGGGAGAATGACTTCGCGAGCCGGTTCAGTCAGTCAGATCATAGACACCTCGGGCCCACGTCTAGTACAGGACCCCGCAGTGCTGTGCGGTATGTATATAGTTACTTGGCCCTGGCCCGTGATACTAATAGCACTTAATTGAAAACCTGGAGAACTAAACAATACAAAATAACAAGGCGGTGTGAAAGGGTGACGTCCTTGCTTTATTGATGAATACACACATAAAAGCAAATTATAAAGTCGGCAAATTGCGCCCTCTTTGCTAGGGGGTGTTGCGCAAAACCGGAGGACAGTTTCGTCTCAAAACTGTCAACAGGTTTTGTTCTTTGAACTTGCGCGTTCAGTCTCTCAGGTACAGTAGCAATGTACGGTCTCCCCAGAACACAGTCCGTTCTTGGCTTACTTGCGTATGAGAAACGCCAGAAGGGCTGAACCACCCCACGGTTCACCGAAGTCTCCTGGTTGCTAGTTACTAGTTGCACAATAGTATAAAAACAAGCACTGATAGCTGAAGAACCCTAAATGTTAACAGGAAAATCGCGGACCAGAAGGGAGAGAGCTGCGTCACTCCCCGTGTCCGTGTGCGAACGTGAGAGGCACACAGAGGGAGTCGTCGTGTAGGGAGGGGCGCTGGTGCAGCGTAGCGCGCATACAGTATTATAGTGGTATGTAGGAGCGCATCAGAAGTGGTCCAGACATGGGAAAACTGAGCCAACGCAGTCGTCTGTGTTCGATCGTGTCTTGTGATTTATATGTGTGTTGTTCCAATTATTTAGACGGTACGATGACAAATGTAGCGTTACGCATAATCAAATAGAGAAAAAAGGCAGAATAAGCAGTGCCTTTACTGCCCATCTCAACGCGATTTAAGCCATGTCTGCGCACTGGCAACTCGCTCCTGTATTATTTAACATGTACGTCAAAAGGCACAAAACTCAGCTCGTGCCTTGTACCTAAATGTGTTTATGCCAGTAATCGTCTCCGTTAGATATCAACATGAACCAATTAAAATGGATTTACTGTCCCTTTGCATAGCTGACGTATTACACCAGCTACGTTGTAAGCGCAATCCCCGCGAAATTCAAAGTCAAAATGACAGCAGCGGTGTCCGCCGATAACACAGCGGTGAGGATTCTCTAAACTCGATTTAATTCAAAAAAAGAAACTAATAACAACGATGGGGTCTGCCAGCCTTAGATGGACTACTGCAGCAAAAGGGACAAATACTCGTCGCATAGTTTCAAACTGACTGGTTTGGAAGAAAAGCTGTGGCTATGTGGCCTTGCTAACAGTGAGCGGCGGGACCTCTACGGGGTCCTGGATCTGAACAACCT
>NW_022605598.1:139876-143120 GCF_008692095.1 Etheostoma spectabile | reverse complement strand
AGGCTTTTGCGGTTGGTCCCCCGAGACTCTGGAACAAGTTACCCCCCGATATTCGCACCGTTACAGATTACTCTTTTTAGGTCCAAACTCAAGACATATCTGTTGAATCAGGCTTTTAATACGTAGCTGTGGGGGGACAGTCTTCTTCGTTGTTTCTTTGAGGGACCTTTTAGAGTTTACTGTTCGGTATGTTCACTGTTTCTATGGAGATGTCATTATACCATTCTGTTAAGCACCATAGCCTGCTGGTTGCTGTAAAGTGTAATATTCAATTAGATTGATTTTGATGATTAGATTAATTGGAAATGTCTTGCTAATCGACCGCGTGTGTGTGCGCGCTTGTGCGAACGTTTGGATTGACGCTAAACAATAAATTAGGAATCTGCATTTCATAACTCAGTGCCTACCCTCTTACTGACATCACCGCACGTCACTGGTGGTAGGGCACCTGTAAGAGTAATCTTTTTTTCCACTTTTACTTCCTGCAGTCTAACATTAGTTCACCATTTCGCCATCTGCGTCGCCAATTCCAATTGTCTCCAAAAATGTGCGTACGTATCGGTCAGAGTTTACGTAGAGGGCCGCACATTCTTCCGTTTGTTTTTATAAATCACAACCTTTGCGTGGGAAGTGACGTACGCACATTTTCAGCCCTGTTTTGTGCACACGCCATGTTTATAAATGGGACCCCTAGACTTTTGAGACCCAGACCAGACCACCACAATCGGCCGGACATCAACCATCCTTGCACTTCCCTTCAACACATGTACATGCCAGCAGGGTTCCACATTGGAAGAATGGTAGATTTGCTTGACTCACCAGCCCAAAAAAACTAAAAGTAACTGGTGGACAAAAAGTTTATGTTGAACCCTGCAACCAGCCCCTAATACTGCCACATAGCTGAGTGGTGAAGTAAGTGAGTATGATAATATTCTCACTGAGTAAAAAAGGTGCACCAGCAGCAAAATTGACCTGAGGAAGTTCATGCAGCAACTGGCAGAGGAGCTGAGAGCGGAGCTTATAGAGGAGAAAATAGCAGCGGGGTACGGTCCGAGCAGTGCTGCTCACCACAGCAGACACCAACACAGAGGCAGTGCCAGGTTAAATGTTCAAATAACATACTTTTAGGTGTTATTTGCCTGTTATGAGTTACGTATGTTGAATGAATTGTCATACCATATTTTTCAAATATGAATATAGCCTATGAATTAATTACATTTTTGATATAAATTACTGAAACACGTGGGCTACTCAAGTGTATAATTAAACATTTTGGTGTCATTTCATTTTTCTAAAGATAGCCTAACACAATACATTTTTTTTTTTTTAATTAGGTATTTATCGTGAGAGATTATAGAGTTTGGAATCTGGTGGTCAAATTGACCGCTCACGTCAATTCTAGTAGTTATGGGATCCCGGCACTTCTAGTGTTAACACATCTATGCAGTCGCAGGCCATTCAGCCCGCACAAATAGACCGGCCCACCAGGACATCTCCCAGTACTCCCGATGGATGATGGTGCAAATTGCTTATTTTGCGTGTTGTTTTGAAAATAAATAAAAAAATAGTAAGACGATTTTTGTGTTTGTTAATCTTACTTCAATTTTATTGCAGCAAATTGTCAAGCAGACAAACTGACCAACACTGTCATGAAAAAAGCAACCGATTTTAGTATTCTAGTACCAAAAAGTCAAACTCTGTGTTGATACAGTATTGCCAAAGAAAATGTCACAATACTGTATTGTAGCCATTTTTCAGGACTCTGGCAGAAGAGAGTTTGTGTGATGCTGCTGCTATGCTTCAACAGCATGATTACAGCTCATATATCACATTGTTGTTTAGAAGCGACGCCTACCCCTAAGGCTCAGGACCCATTCACCTTCAATTAAATCTGATCCATCCAACGATTTTTGGGGGCTCAAGTGTCATACCACAAAGAATATCTTTTGAAATATATTAAACGAAAAGTGAATTGAGCCCTATTTCTGCTAGTGTGTGAAGTCATCAGTCCAAAGTCATTAGTGCTATGACACTGTTTGAGGTGGTAGCAGAAACCTGATTTAAATGCCATCAGACACCCGTATGTCAACCGGATCTGCCATCACTTCATCAGTCACCACCCAGGAGGCTAATTTAGCTTATTAAACTTTGATACTGGGCTGTCAAGAAAGCGAACAAATAGCTAAAGTCAGACGGTACAACTTTAACTATCAGCAGCTATGGACGCATTCTGGGCTTTCTGGAGCCCTCTGTTTTCCAAGCAACACTGGATAATTGTATGCAATCCAGAAATCTGTGCTTCCAAGCACTCTGTCCTGGCAGCCCCAGCATTAAGTGTACATGCCTGTGGACTGGTAGAAATGAACTCTTTATGTCCCGGTGTTCAGACACGGTGGAAGAAAAGAAAAAAACATCAGATTAGGAGATGGGGAAAAAAGCAAGAAAACAAGGAGTGCAAAAAACAATGTGTGCCAGCTCGCCTGGGTTGGCGAAAACAGCTCTTGTCTATCTCAGTTGTCTTGGTGCTAATCTGTATTCCAGAAAGACGCTCTGCCGAAGTGCACCTCATGCAAATGGGGATGTGTAAAAGACACATTGCACATTCTTTTTCCTCAAATGCAATCAAAAGTAGCCTTGGACTGTGTTCCTATTCAATTAGCCTGCTTCACTGCTTTTTTCATTAGCAGCATCTGCTTTTGTTGCATTCTTCTCCAGGTCTTGTCTTTTTTTCCTACACACTGTGCATGAGTACACGATGAGGTGCCACACAGACACCCGTCACATCAAACTGCCGCTTACAAAAAAAGAGTTGCAATGACACCACAATTCCCCCCTGAACACAGAATAGAAAAGCAGATATATTTCTGCAGAGATTTCTTTTAAACTGTGTAAACTGAACTCCTGTACTAAGCATAGTCAGAGGTGTATGTACCAGCAATAAATCCAGTTTTATATATGTTTCTTGATATACGCCTCTGTTCTGCCAAGTGTCAAGGCAGAGACTAGACACAAAGAGATGTACAAAGACAAAGGGGTGTACAGAGCCACTGCTGTACAGAAATGCAAACCACTAAATAGGTTTGGGGGACTTAGTGAGTTAGGGTGATGAAAAGCGTTGATTCAGAAAATGTGTTACAGCAGACCTACAAACCTCTTAATGGTCAGGAACCATCATATATAAAGAGCTCATAGTACCTTATATCACCCACTAGAATGCCAGAATTCAGAGTTACTTGTGGTTCCT
>NW_022605598.1:138510-139866 GCF_008692095.1 Etheostoma spectabile | reverse complement strand
AAAGTAGAATGGGAGCCAGAGCCTTCAGAAAATTACCCCCATTTCCCACTGGGCAGACATGCGTTATAGGCCCCCCCTGTACGTGACCCCTGCGAGCAATCATGGCCAATCAAGTCAATTGATATTCCACCAGTCATGCTGGGTCCCAGAAGTGTGTGTGAAGCAACGCGCTGTTCCGCTAAAGATACGCGTCAGGTCTATTGCCACCCTAGCCGCGAGGCATTTAAACAGCCAGGAAAAGCACTTGTAAATGTCTCCTCTACAAAACCATGGACAATGAGAGAGTCATCTTGGAGGTGGAAAAACACAATAATATAGCACAGATATTTTTTTTTATAAAAGAAAAGAGAAGGTATGGGGTTTAATTACAGGAGTGCTTGGAGTGGAAGGTAGATACTAACTTAATAAACACGTGGTTGTTTACGTAACGTACTTGTAGAGACAATAATATCTGTGAGTCGGGTAGCTAGACGTTTGGCTTCTGGTTTGGTATGGCGCGTGACGAAGGACGGAACAAAACCGGATTGCAACAAACTATTTACCAATTCGGGGTTAAGCTCCTTTCCTGTGGAACCATCTCCCAGTTTGGGTTCGGGGGGCAGACACCAAAACCACATTTACCAGTAAACTTAAAACTCTCTTCTTTGACATTGCTTATAGTTAGGGAGTTCACGTAGACCGGCGTGGGAGGGTGTATATCTAGAGACACGGCACCCATTCTCTTCCCTTGTTTTCTTCATAGTCGGCAGACTCATCTCCCAACCCTTATGGAGCTGGCTTAGGTTTGTCTTGGACCAGCTCTTAGTGATGCTGTTATAGTTTAAGCCTGCTGGGGGACTTCCTTTGACACACTGACCTCTCCTCTCCTCTCTCTTTCCATCTGTACCAGTACTATGTTACTAACTCTAGGGAGCTTATTCCCCGGAGTCCTTATGTTTTAAATAATTACACGTGAACAGAGGTGTCAAGTAACGAAGAACAAATACTTTGTTATCTTACTTAAGCAAAACTGTTGGGTATCTATTAGGGATGAGCGAGTACAGCATTATCTGTATCTGTATCTGTTTACCACATGAATTATCTGTATCCGGATCCGTACGTATTTAACCCGGAAGTGGGTCGGGTTGTCTTGAAATGTGCGGGGCTTTAACCGGTATGTTATTTAAGCATGCAATTGATATGAGTTGATCAGAAATTGTTATATTTATTGCTGATTAGAAAACTATTTACATAACAGCATCAAGCTTCAGATCAATGGGGCTGTCATGGTAACAAACTATATAGGCCAACAGTATATGACAAGTTTTGCAACAATAATTACAGCAATGTGGTTGCAATTATTAAGTAAAATGTAAT
>NW_022605598.1:135168-138485 GCF_008692095.1 Etheostoma spectabile | reverse complement strand
AACAAGAGTTTTCATACTCAATAATTTTTCTATGATCAGTGTGATCAATTTTTTTGAGTGTCTGTGCCTGTGAGTGAGTAAGAGATTATATATATATATATATATATATATATATATATATATAGATAGATAGATAGATAGATAGAGAGATAGAGAGAGGGGGGGGTTGGAATGTGTTTGTGTATCTTAATTTGTAATATTATTCATTTCTACCGCAACTGCCTTTTATTTTTTTATAAAAACAGCAGAAAGTTTCAGACATTCAAAAAAACTGGTTAAGCCAGCAGGCAGTTTAAAAAAAAAAGAAAAAAACCTGATGGCAGAGATTGCAACACGGTCCCATTTACCAAGCACGATTGGCGTTTCTTCAATATGTTGTTCTCTATGGACTTGTGTCCTTGTGTCCTCGTGAAACGTCATGTTTGGTGCCAAGTACTGCCCAATACAACTTGCATTTCGCAAGAAAGTTAAAACCCCCGGATGTGATCTCGACACGCCCCATTTAACCGGGGGATGACATCGGATGGTGACTTGTGTGAACTTGCCGGGCAGGTATCCAGCATTCAATTCGGGTGTAAGCTCTATGGTTTCCGGTACACATATTTTCACAATTTACGTCTATTATTAATCAATATTCATTTTTAGATGTTTTAAGGCGAGAATCAGCGGTGTAGATTTTGAATATAGGCAGTTCACAAAATTGATGGTGAATTAAAAAGGGCCTTCGGAGTTTGAAAGCTCCGCAAACCCCGGCGCGTAGCAAGTCTCGCCAACCGGGAATGACTCCGCGAGCCGTCCAGTCGTCAGATCTCAGACCCCTCTGGCCCCGTCTAGACAGACCCCCGCCGTTGTGCTGTATTTATATAGTTATTGGCCCGTGATACTAATAGCACTTTAATTGAAAACCCTGGAAAACTAAACAAACAAAATAACAAGGCGGTGTGAAGGGTGACCGTCCTTGCTTATTATAATACACACAGCAAAGCTACTATAAGTGGCAATTGCGCCCTCTTTGCTGGGGGTGTTGCGCAAATAACAGGAGGAATGCTTCGTCTCAAAACTGTCAACAGCGTTTTGTTTTCTTTGAACTTGCGGTTCAGTCTCTTCAGTTACAGTAGCAGTACGGTCTCCCCAGAACACAGTCCGGTCTTGTGCTTACTTGGTGATTGAGAAACGCCCGATTCTGAACCACCCCACGGTTACCAGAAGTCTCCGGTTGCTAGTACTAGTTCGCACACAAAGTATAAACAAGCCTGAGCTGAAGAAACCCTAATGTTAACAGAAAAATCCCCGCGGACCAGAAGGGGAGAGCTGTCACTTCTCCGTGTCCGTGTGCGAGTTAGAGGCACACAGCAACGGGAGTCTGTCTTGTATGGAGGGGCCTGGGACTAGCCAATCACGAATAATGTAGTCGGGCGGGGGCCTGGGATTACTACGCCAATCCAGACTATGTTGAGAGGAGGCCTGGACCGAAATCCTATCACAGAATAGTGTGATAGAAGGCGTTGTCCTGGCCATCTGTACTAGCCAATCCAAGAACGGAGACACGTCAGTGAGAGAATTTCATTGATCGAGTAACAGATAGTGACTCGCATTACTCGGTATAATACTTGTACTCGCTGCAAAGTGTTCATACTCTACCGGATACTCGTTTCAGCCGATACTCGGATTCACTCCCTAGTATCTATAACTTTAACCGAGAGTAATTTTTACGCAGAATTTTTACTATCTACTCATTTTCATGCGAGTTTGTATGGGACTTCGACTAGAATGTAGCCAAATTAACTTGTGAACGTATGTCTTTATTTCTGAGCCCACTGAGATACAGCTTGTGTTTTAATAAAAGGCCGGACTTGCATACAGTGTTCACTTTGTTTAACTAAGCGCCTCTAGTGGCCTGAAATACAGACACTGGTTCACAAAGCTCAATTTGACCATCACTTTTTTCTACTCCTTGCTTTTTAAAAATAGCTTGTTGCTCCTAGTCTCTAGTTTGGCTTGTTTTCATTCGGCTTGTACATCGTTAAAAAAAACAAACACAAAACAAAACTTATATCCGATAAATTGCGTAATCCGGACAAGTGGAATTTGCTTGTGTTTGGATGAGAATAAAACATAAGCCCAATTCCCACCCCTTATTGTTTTTGTACAATCGGATCACCCGCCAGGACACAATCGTCACATTCCAGAAGATGTATGTACCTTGTAAGAAGACAATCCTTGGGCAGACCTTAACCCTTGTGTTTGTCCTCCCGGGGTCCCAGAGACCCATCCTGGGTTTCAGTTTGTATTTTCTGCTACCGTGGCCTTGACTTTGCACTCAATCCCCCTCCCTCATTTCATTCCTTTTGGGTCCCATAGAGCCTTCCTGTGTTCATCATGTTTTTCTGCTACCGTACCGGTCTTCCGAGTCTGAGACCCATCCTGCCTCAAACTCTTGAAATACTAACCAGTCCCCTTGACATGAAGGCTATTAACAAGGGAAACTTGATTGAAATGTCCCAACTACGCATCCGCAAGTAGTTGGTACCCAGGATGATTAGCCAACCCTTCTACATCCCTGCCAAACCTGTACAGGTTTGGAAGCCAGAAGAACCAGCCACCCTTCTGCTACCTGCCTACTGGGAATAGGTGTGATGCCAAATCAACTCGGTTGAATCGCTGTATGCTTATGCACCCAAGTCCGCGCAAGCTAATTGTTCCAAAATCGCCATCAAATTTTGAACGCATAGTGATATACTTTTTTCCCCCTTCTCCTTTTTACTTTCGTAAGGGCAAGGCACGGCAACTTTATTTGTATAGCCCATTTCTCAACAAGGCAATTCAAAGTGCTGTTACACAAAATCTTAAAACAAGATCAAACACAATTACAAACAGTTAAAAGTCACATCCATTAAAATCATAAGACACTAATAGACAGTTAAAACAAATAGAAACATTAGACACATAAACCAAGCATCAAGTTCGTGCAGCATAAAACGAATGCGCATAATTTACAGAAGGCAGCATCAAAAGAAACGGCTTCAGCCTTGATTTAAAAAGCGTAGCAAGCTCGCCAGCCGGGAATGACTCTCGCGAGCCGGTCAGTCAGTCAGCTCATAGACCCCTCTGGCCCCACGTCTAGACAGACCCCGCCGTTGTGTCGGTATTTATATAGTTATTGGCCCGTGATACTTAATAGCACTTTCGGGCGTTTCTCAATACCGAAGCAAGAGCAGGACTTGTGGTTTGTGGGGAGACCGTACTTGCTTAGCTGTTACTCGGAAGGACTGAACCGCAAGTCAGAAGAACACCAAACGCTGTTGACAGTTTTGAGA
>NW_022605598.1:134667-135048 GCF_008692095.1 Etheostoma spectabile | reverse complement strand
TCTGAACCAACCCCACGGTTACCAGAAGTCTCCTGGTTGCTAGATACTAGTTCGCACCAAAGTATAAAACAAGCCTGAAGCTGAAGAAACCCTAAATGTTAACAGAAAAATCCCCGCGGACCAGAAGGGAGCTGGTCACTTCATCGTGCCCGTTGTGCGATTGAGGCCACAGCAACGGTAGTCTGTCCTGTGTAGGGGAGGCGCTGGACTAGCCAATCACAGAATAGTGTGGGTAGGGGCGCTGGACTACCATCCAGAATAGTGTAGGAGGGACGCTGGGACTAGCCTATCACAGAATAGTGTGAAGGAGAGGCGTTGTCACTGGCACTGACTAGCCTATCACAGAACGGAGACACAGTCAATGGAGAATTTCATTGAATC
>NW_022605598.1:134120-134657 GCF_008692095.1 Etheostoma spectabile | reverse complement strand
TATTGACTCGCATTACTCGGATAATACTTGTACTCGGCAAAAGTGCATTATCTGTACCGGATACTCGTTTCAGCCGGATACTCGGATCACCCCTAGTATCTATACTTTACCGGAGTAATTATTTTACAGCAGAATTTTTACTTCTACTCATTTTCATGCAGTTGTAGGTACTTTCTACTAGTGATAGCCAAATTAAGCTTTGTGAACTAGTGTCTTTATTTTCTGAGCCCACTAGATAGCACACTTGGTTTTAAGAGAAAGGCCTGAGGCATTGCAATACAGTGTTCACTTTGTTGAACAGAGAGCGCCATCTAGTGGGCTCTGAAAATAAAGACACTGGTTCACAAAGCTCAATTTGACCATCACTTTTTTCTACTCCTTGCATTTTAAAAATAGCCTTGTTCTCCTATTTCAGTTTGGCTTGTTTTCATTCCGGCTTGTCATCGTTAAAAAAACAAAACACAAAAACAAAAACTTATCCAGATAAATTGCGTAATCCGGACAGAGTGAATTTGATTGTGGTTGGATGAGAAGTAT
>NW_022605598.1:133384-134110 GCF_008692095.1 Etheostoma spectabile | reverse complement strand
CATTCCAACACCCTATTGGTTTGTACGCAATCGATCACATCTGCACATGACACAAATCACGTCACATTCCAGGAAGATGTATGTAGCCTTGTAAGAAGACATCCGTGGCAGACACTTAACCCTTGTGTTGTCCTCCGGGGTCCCAGAGACCCATCCTGTGTTCAATTGTATTTTTCTGCTACCGTGGCCTTGAGCTTTGCACTCATATCCCACTAGCCTCATTTCATCCTTTGGGTCCCAGAGAGCCGTCCTGTGTTCAGTCATGTTTTTCTGCTACCGTATCCTGGTCTTCCGGAGTCCTGAGACCCATCCTGCACTCAAACGCTTGAAATAAACTAAACAAGTCCCCTTGACATGAAGGATATTACAAAGGGAACTTGAGTGAAATGTCCCAACTAAGCATCAGCAAGGAGGTTGGTACCCAGGATGATTAGCCAACCCTTCTACATCCCTGGCCAAACCTGGACAAGGAGTTTGGAAGCCAGGAAGACCAGCCAACCCTTCTGCATACCTGGCCATACTTGGAATAGGTTGCATGCCAAATCAACTCCTTTTGAATGCGCTGTATGCTCTATGCACCCAAGTACCGCAAGCTAATTGTTTCCAAAACTCGCCATCAAATTTGAAAAAGCATAGTGATATAATTTTTTTCCCCCTTACTCTTTTTACTTTAGTAAGGCAAGGCAAGGCAGCTTTATTTGTATAGCACATTTCAGCAACAGGGCA
>NW_022605598.1:125598-133374 GCF_008692095.1 Etheostoma spectabile | reverse complement strand
CTTTACACAAAATCATTAAAACAGATAAAACACAAGTACAAACAGTTAAAAGTCACATCCATTAAAAATCAATAAGACACATGAATAGACAGTTAAAAACAAAATAGAAACATTAGGACACCTAAACACAAGAATAAAAGTTACAGTGCAGCATATAAAGAATGAGCATTATTTAAGAAAGGCCGCCATAAAAAGAAGGTCTTCAGCCTTGATTTAAAAGAACAGAGTAACAGCGGATCTGCAAGTTTCTGGGTTTATTCCAGATATGGGATCATAGAACTGAAAGCTGCTTCACCGTGTTAGAGTTTCTGACTCTGGGGACAGAAAGTAGCCCTGTCCCATATGACCTGAGAGGTCTGGGGGTCATAGTGTTAGCAGATCAGAAATGTTTTTTGGACCTGACCGTTAAGGGATTTATAAACTAGCAAGAGTACTTTGAAATCATTCTTTGAGACACAGGAAGCAGTGTAAAGACTTCAGAAATGAGTGATGTGTTCAGTCTCTGGTCTTAGTGAGGACATGAGCAGCAGCGTTCTGAATCGCTGCAGCTGTCTGATTGATTTTTTAGGAGACCTGTAAAGACCCCGTTACCGTAGTCCAAGTCCACTGAGATGAAAGCATGGACCAGTTTTTCCAAGTCCTGTTGACACATAAGTCCTTTAACCCTTGATATGTTCTTTAGGTAGTAGGCTGACTTTGTAATTGTCTTAATGTGGCTGTTAAAGTTCGGTCTGAGTCCTGACTAACACCAGATTTCTGGCTTTGTCTGTTGTTTTTAACATTGTTGTTGAAGCTGACGCCGACTTTTAATCGTTCCTCTTTTTTTTCCAAAACAACTACCTCATTTTTCCTCATTTATTTCAGAAAGTTCTGGCACTCCAGTCGTTAATTTGTTTTTGATGCAGTTGTCGTTTTTGTATTTGACTATAGTCCCCTGGCGATAAGGTTGTAATTTGTGTCACTCCGCATAACTATAACTTTTTTTTTTTCTCTCCATAATCTGAGCCAGTGGAAGCATGTAGATGTTAACAGCAGAGGCCCCAAAATGGAGCCTTGCGGAACTCCGCACGTCATATTTGTACGCTCAGATGTATAATGTACCTATTGCCACAAAGTAATCCCTATTCTTTAGGTAGGATTCAAACCAGTTTGTACTAAGGCCAGAAAGTCCTACCCAGTTTTTCCAATCGGTCTAGTAATATTGTCATGGTCGACCGTGTCAAATGCCCTAGAGCAAGTAATACTAGATTTGAAATTTTGCCACTATCTGGTTAAGGTGGATGTCCATTAAAGACTTTGACAAGAGCCGTTTCAGTGCTGTGGTGTGGTCGGAAACCCGACTGAAAGTAATCAAAACTGTTGCTTAGTGACAAAGAATGGTTGAGTTGTTGAGAACTACTTTTCAATTGATTTCCTTACAAAACGGAAGGTTTGATATTGGCCTATAGTTGCTCATTAGTGACTTGTCTAGGTTGTTCTTTTTTAAAAGTTTGATTACCTGCAGTTTTCAGGGCCTGTGGAAGATACCTGAAGAAGAGATGTTTCACAATCTGTAGAGATCAAAGTCAAAACATTGGAAACTTTTTGAAAAGTCCCGTTGATAGAATATCAAGGCAACAGGTCGGTTTTCAGATGTTGAATAATGTCCTCCAGTTGTATGGTTGATTGTTGCAATTCTGTCATATTGGAACTAGTTTTGCTTGAACACTGTGACAACCACATATCCTGAACTGATATGGAGGCACTGACTGTTTGTCATCTTCTGAATTTTGTCTTTGAAGAAGGAGCAAAGTCATTGCAGGCCTTGGTAGATAAAGTTCGAGTGCTACTGTAATGGAGGGTTTGTTTAACCTATCAACAGTAGCAAACAAAGCACGTATAAATTATTGTTTCTAGAGATCATATCAGAGAAGAAGGACCTTCTTGCATTCCTCAGTTCCAAATTATAATGCGAAGTCTCTCTTTAGGTGTTTAATGGACCAGGAATTTTTTGTTTTTCGCCACCTTCGTTCACTTTCCTACCTCTCTTTTTTTCTGTTCTCACAGTAGGACATTTCTTCTCCATGGAGACCGTTCTTACCAGAGCAACTTTGACCTTAGTGGGAGCAATGGCATCAAAACTTTGTAATTTACAGTTGAAATTGTCTACAAGCTCACTGACTGATATCCCCAGAGAGGGCGGTGTGAAGGAGAAAGCTGAAATAAATGTTTCACTGGTTGTTTCAGTGAATAACCGTTTTCTGATTATCTTTGTTTGGACACTTTTGGGCACAGAGATAGTGCCGTTAAAGAACACCAGGAATATTCAGAGAGAGCAACGTCGAGTCCCACAACCTTGGAAATGTTCAGGCACTTTGAACAATCAAGTCCAGAGTGTTTCCTTATTGTGAGTGGGCTCCGTCACAGGCTGAGTCAGTCCATAGTTCTCAAAACACAACACAGTTCTTTGGTCCCCTGTCCTGGGGGCTGTCAACATGAATGTTAAAATCACCCGCAATGATTACACAATCAAGTTATACAGATTATAACAGCAGTTCAGTGAAGTCATCAATGAAGGTTGCACAATATTTAGGTGGCCTGTAGATATTTAGAAACATCGCTTGAGGGGAAGATCTTAATTGAAGAGCCACATATCAAAGAACAAACTTTCCATAACATATTGCGTACAGTGGAATGAGTCATTAAGCAAAATGGCGATCTCCACCTCCTTTCTTATTCACTCTATTCCACTCATAAAACTGAAGTTTAGGGGGAGCTGACTCATGAACACAGCGCTGTTATTGGTCTAACCAGTTTTCAGTTAAAAACATAAAATCTAGATTGTGTTTGATAATAAAATCATTGATTAAAAAGTAAAAAGCTTGAGTTAATATTTTAACTTCTACAGAAGTTATTTTAAACCCTAGTATATATATACTTCTACCTGAATACTTTAGACACCTCTGTACGTGAACAAAAATCTCCCGCCTTTTAGAAGAGTTTTTTGTTTTTTAGTATGTGTTACATGCTTACTGAAGGTTAATTGCCAGTCTGCAGGGGATGGTCCTTCCAGATCTACTGAAAAGGTCAGACTCTTAGCTTTAAAATATAGACCAAATGCAGATAAATAAATACATCTGATCCACAGCTTACATGTTTTTGGACAATGGAGGTAAAACCCGCTCGGTAAAGACACAAGCCAAATGGAAGCATACACGATTTAGCTTTTCTTTTGGGAGTAGTGCTTTTCCTGTTTTATTCCTTGCTGTGAATCCATGCAGAGACTGCTTTCCATAAAGCCCCTTTACATCTTATGATGACATGTAGCCAACCTAAAAAAGACGCGACTCAGTGACTCACTCAGTGTTCACTCCTAGTTAGTGACAGACAAAATGATCAACTCATGTTTTTTTTTGCAATTGCTGGAACCTAGCAACAATAATTGGTTCTTTTTCAATTTTCTCACCTGTGACAACACTAGAGAGCAGCATCTAGAAAGATGGCGCCAGTGTGTGTGGCCGGCCGTCCCTCGCTGTCAGATTTGTTTGTATTTTTACTGTTTGTGTCACTGTTTTTACAAAATATTGATTCTGCTGGTCTACGATCGCCAAACGCTGCTTGATCTCCGTTTCTCTGTGAGAACATTGATCAAATACGATGAGAGTGGACAGAAAACTTTTCTCCGCCTTTGCTCTCAGAGATACCGTCTCCATCCTGCATAATCCGCCGTCATTTCCCGGAGAAGCCGCTCCAAGCCGGGAAAACGCAGCGGAAAGTGGTGAAGCTTAAAGCCTATCTGGCGTGCTATCTGGATCGGGTCGACTCCCCGTGGCTTCCTGGCAGATTGCCGAAATTTATTGTCGCAATGTTTCTGGCGAGCCCTGACCCGCTGACACCTGGCTGGTACCTGTGTCGGCACGGAGTGGAGGCCCAGCTTTCGCCGATGTTCTCCTCGACCCCGCAGAAGAGGCGTAACCACGGATATCTTCGGTCGCTGAGTCGAGTACCTCGGACGGCCAGTCCGGCAAAACAGGCCGCTCCTGTCAGAGCCGCCTTGGTCAATGCTAGGTGCTAGCGAATAAGCCTTCATCTGAACGACTTCTTTACTCTCATGATTGGATTTCCTATTCGTGACTGAAACCTGGCTGAATGTTGGTGAGTCGAGCGCTTTTTCGAACTTTACGACTGAGCGCTTATTTTAACTCTCCGAGACTACTGGTCGAGGAGGTGGACTTGCTACTATCTTCAAAGAAGTACAACTGCAGACAGCTGTCACTGGTCTCCTTCTCAAGTTTGAACTAACCTGTTTGAATTAGGTCAGTCTCAGCTGGTATTATGTGCAGTCATATATCGGCCTCCTAAATATAATAAGGATTTTATCAGTGACTTCTCTGATTTCCGTGCTGAAATCATGCCGAAATATGACCGGATTTAATGTAGGGGATATGAATATTCATGTATGTTCTACAACTCCCCTAGCAAAAGACTTTTTAAGTCTTATCGATGCTTTTAACCTTACACAGTTTGTTTCTGGTCCGACACAGGTCCATGGGCACACAATTAGACCTGGTTCTGTCACATGGTGTACCTATTTGTAATCTAGACGTACACGAAGCTGTCTTCTTGATCACGCGCTGTTTTTATTGACTTTTCTCTTCCCCCATCACACCGTTAAGCAGTACGTTCCACCCCGTGTGCAGGATATTCAAACCCACCACTGCTGCGCGGTTTTCTGGTGCTTTTAATATGTAGGAGGGGCTATGGGATCCTGCCTGTCAAAAAACACGCAGAGTTAAACTCTTCTTTTTTGTCTACCTGCTGCAACATTCTGGACACCCTTGCCCATTTAAATCCATGTGTTCAAAATAAATCTGAACCTTGGATTAATGACTCAACTCGGGCTGCTAGACAACAGTGTAGGAAAGCTGAGCGCAAATGGAAAAAAAGATCACTGCAGGTTTTTTATGACATTTTTAGAGAAAATTTGCGCACTTATCAGAGAACTGTTAAAGCTGAAAAGAACAAGTATCTCTCTGATTTTATTCAAATATTGCCACAAACCTGTTCTTTTTTAAACAATTAACTCGGTTCTAAATACGCCCCAATCCGTCTTCCATGTGGAATCCTTGAGGCCTGTGAAAAATTTCCCACTTTTGTGGAAAAGGTTGCCTCAATTAGAGCAAGCATCTCACTTCCTGCTTTTGACACCTCCATCTCCATAGAGTGTCCAGCTGTTTTCAGCCAAATTGAATCTGTGTCCATCTCTTACTCTCAAAAATATAGGAAACATTTGAACCCCTCAGTGTGTCCCACTGATATTGTCCCACCTCGCCTTTTTAAAGAGGTGTGGGACACTATTGGACCTAGCATCCAAGAATTATAAACAGTAGCCTTACTTCAGGTTCTGTACCAGCCTTTTTTAAACAAGCAGTGGTGCAGCCCTCCTAAAAAACCAAATTGGACACATCTGCACTCTCAAACTATCGCCCTATCTCTAAACTCCCTTTTCTCTCGGAAGATGTTGGAGAGAAAGCAGTTCTTTACAGTTGCAATCTGTTTTAGATACACATGGTGTTCTTGAGGTGTTCCAATCTGGTTTTTAGACATTTATAGCACTGAATCTGCACTTTTAAGAGTTTTAACGATCTTTTAATCTCAACTGATTCTGGAGATTATGTAATTCTTATTCTTTTAGATACAGCAGCATTTGACACAGTTGACCACAGCATCCTTATTTCTCGCCTCGAGCATGGCGTGGGGATTAGGGGCACTGCTTTGGAGTGGTTTAGGTCATACTTGTCGAACAGAGATTTTAGAGTCAGTTTTGGTGGCTCTATTTCCCTTCTGGTCCCTCACATGGAGTTCCACAGGGTTCGATTCTCGGGCCAATTCTTTTCACTCATCTGTCCCCTTGGATGTATCTTAAAAGACACAACATCAGCTTCCATCTTTATGCAGATGACTCGCAAATTACTGCCCATCAAAAGAAATGATGGTAGTTCTTTAGCAAGATTAGTTGACTGTTTTAAGATATTAAAGCGGATGGCTTTACATTTTTTAAACTTTAACGAGAGTAAAACTGAGGTTATGGTTTTTAGACCAGTGGCGCTCTGATGTGTCACAAATAGACCTGGGCATTTTCAACCTATGTTAAGTCTGTTGTAACAAACCTGGGTGTAAAAAGGATTGTGATTTTAAAATGGAGAAGCAGATCAATTCTGTTGTGAAAGCAAGTTTCTTTCAACTGAGGCTTCTTACCAAGCTTAAGGCCTTTTTATCCTTCACAGACTTTGAGAGGTTTTAACATGCTTTTATTACAACACGCCTTGACTATTGTAATGCTCTGATGTAGGAGTTAGCCAGGCCTCCCTTTCGACTACAGCTGGTTCAAAACGCTGCCGCTCGTCTCCTTACGGAACTCGTAAGCGAGATCACATCACCCCGTCCTTGCCCTCTCCACTGGCTCCCAGTTACTTTTAGGATTGATTTTAAGATTTATTGTTTGTTTTTAAAGCCCTCCATGGACTAGCTCCAGTCTACATAAATGATCTGTTGAAGCCACATGCTCCTTCAAGATCTTTAAGGTCTGCAAACCAGTCTCTTCTTGTTGCCCCTAAAACACGGCTGAAGAGTAGAGGGGATCGGGCTTTCTCAGCCGCAGCCCCGAGACTTTGGAATGAGCTGCCTCACATGTCAAACTGGCCCAGCCTTCCGGTTTTTAAATCGCGACTTAAAACACATTTTTATTCCCTGGCTTTTAAACAGCATGAGAACTGTATGTTTATTTGTCTGGTGTTGTATTCTGTCATTTATTGGTCCAGTTCTATGTACAGACTTTGGTCAACAGGTTGTTTTTAAATGTGCTCTAGAAATAAAGATTGATTGATTGATTGATTGAACACTAAAAAGCAGTGTGTGTGCACAAAGCCATCCTATATGAAGTTTTTCTACAATACTGCTTGAAATGTAACTGAGTGCTTAGTAGGTCAGGGAGCACTGTCATTCTTCCATTCCTTTCTTGAGCTTTTCCTTCATATCACAGACCCCCAAGTCACCTAGAGGATTTTCCTTGCTTTTTACTACATTTGGGCGTTTCTCAGTTATGAGGAACTTTGTCAGAGAGTTAAAGTCTCGTCTTTTTCCTACCAATGTAATTTTTCCGGTGCAGTTGTACTTTTTCTCTGCGCCGATGTTAACTGCCAAGCATCTAAGCAAGTTTCTTACAAGCTGTGTTTGACCCCACTTGCTTACAGGCTCTCCTGCAACATGGAGGGAGACATAGCACCACATCTGCCATCTGTACAGCTCTATGTTTTGTTAAGTAGGAGAGAAAACCTGTATGTGTGCCAGTGTTTCCGCTGGTAACTTTCTGTTGTGATGGGCAAAACGGTGAAAAAAACAGAACAGTAGTTAACGTTAACTTCCAACACATTCTCACTCCCATCTCGTAAAATACAGAAGCTTGGTCAGGTGCCTTTGTCGTTGTTCTAGACACTAAAAATCTCCTTTAGCGTCATATAACACTATTTACCTAAACGTGCTTGGTCGGGACTACTGGAATCCCTTTTGACATTGTTAGGTTAAAGGGGTGGTTCAGAATTTTGGACACAAGACCTTATTTCCAAGTTAGCCAGTGCGTTTTTTATCAGTGGAGACAGTTTGTAACACTTTTTATCCAGTCCTTCCAATTGCAGAGTTCACTGGTGCTAGGCTAGCGCAAGTCAACAGTATCTGCTAGCCTGCAATTATAAACAGTCTTACCCCCTCTGTTGTACACCAAAGTAAAATAAATTACAA
>NW_022605598.1:123841-125588 GCF_008692095.1 Etheostoma spectabile | reverse complement strand
CCAATGTAAATGCCCCCCCCCCCCACCCACCCGACCAACCTCCCTACGCATATTTTCTAGATGCTGCTCTCCCCGGTACGTTACACACACATACACACACACAAGGGTTCTTTTTACGTAGTATCAGACACTGACAGCCACTGTCCCAACGCGTTCGGAGTGACAACGGATTGTAACTTCAAGTTCTATCAGTGAGCGTAAAGGAGAGTGCCTCATGTATCGTGTCCTGAACTAAACCTTTATTCCTGACTACGGATTTTAACAGGAGGGACACAGGCAGCAGATGTAGAAATCATCTGCTTGTACAAGTACTTGGGTACTCCAATTGATTGAGATTAATTGAAAACAGCTGAAGAAGGGTTCTCAAAGATAGAGATACATTTTCATTGACATTTGTTGCAGCTGAATACTTTCAAACAGGGAAGGCTATCCTGTCTGTTTTCATTTTCAATACTTAGAAAATGCAGTAATGTCACTTCATTGTACAATTAAGGAATAAAGTTAAATTGTTATGAGGGAAGTAAATATAGTGGCCATCACCCTGGTTAATCTGTACGGTCCAAAGGATGACCCACTGTTTTTTTGGACCACCATTCTCCACAAAGAATGGCTGTAGTTTAATTATTACACTCTGAGTTTTTGTCAGTAATGATATCAATATAATTATGCTGTACATTCTGAGAAAAACAATAAACGGAAGCTGTTTTCACACATACAGGCAATTTGCTTCTAGTTTCTTGCCTTAAAAGTTCAATTCATTTTAACTTTGCAGGCTGGCTACATTGCACGCGTAACATACGTGTGGACCATCCAACACTACGCTTTCACTATAAGCAACCAAACTGGCAATACCGGGCAGAAAGCAGCGCCGTAGTGGCGCGTATGTTCCGCAGAGATCTGTTCAACAAGAGTAAAAATAGGACAGTCTATTTATAGTTTTTATGTGAAGTTTCACACAGAAACACCAGAAGGTGTGTGCACTACCTCAGGTCCTGTCCTGGGCCCAGCTCCGCCGTCCTCACCACTCTCACTGCACGTCGTCCTCCACACCTCCAAGTGTGTCTCCAGCGTCCCAACTGCTCTACCAACTGTCAAACCCCACGCACCACCTCTGGTCTCTTTCTTTTTTGCATCGCTCCTTCAGCCGGTCACGCCAGTGATTCTTTTTTCATTTTCCTTCCTTTTCTCACACCTGTCTCATGTCAACATTGAACAAACACAGTGCAACATCCTGTGGCCAGTCCTGAGCTGTGGAGAGGGTGTGATCCAATCAATCACAGCTGCTGCTCATCGCCTTGATTCCCAGTCCAACATACAATCAACACAACACAGCAAACCCTCAAAACCATCCAAATAATAACTGTTAAAAAACAAACAAATGCAGCACTGATACAATTCCAACTGGACAACTAACCAAACCATGCAATGTTGGGATCAAAATCAAAAGCTGCATAATCTGAAACCTAAGGTAATTTTTACAGTTCATTGTCTGTCTGGTTTTATTTTATAAAAAAGCTTGTAAAACATTAACCCTGTTGTCCAAAGTCAAGATATGAACATCATTTTTTTCAGGACAAACTGGGCTATTAGAATATGTGTGCTGCATTAAGGTCACTCCTATGTTAAAAATGGTTCTAGGACCTTAAAGACAAATAAATAAATTAAACGGACCATGAATCTTACAAATACGTATTGATATCACAGACCGAGAATTAAAACCTAAGCCATTTTCCTCTCTAAAACACTT
>NW_022605598.1:119886-123831 GCF_008692095.1 Etheostoma spectabile | reverse complement strand
TCTTGGGAGTCACACTGTGAAGAAATAAACATTATAGCTTATACAGTTGACAAAATTCAAAACACTTTTGCCCTCATGACATTAACTTATACCAATAATCAACATAATAATGTCATATTTATTGATATTACACCTACAGCAGTGCTACAAAAGCATTAGTGTCGTCTAAAACAGTTCTCCTATATGCAAAAAACATAAACATAATAAACATTATAACTTATATAAAGCACAAACTGTTTACATTTCTTCAAAAAAGGCCCAAATATAAACAGTAATGCCATTCTCCTAAGTAAAACGGTAGTTCTCTATCTTGTCCACTATGTAATATCTTTAATCACATACTAGACTAGTTTGACCTGGCGGATTACTATCTTTTCCAACTCTTTACTCTTTGTCTCGAGTGCTGCTTCACTTCCGTTTATTTACGGAGTGACACAAGTTCTGCACAAGAAATTGTTAGGACCTTTGTTAGGACCTGTGAATCTGTATTGTTACCACGGAAACAATACAGGTTTTGAATCAACGTATAATTTCGCAGGACAATATCATGGAAACCCTGGCAAAAACTGTCAAGGAGATTGAATGTGTGACCCTGGTTTGAAAAGTAAAATCTCTTTTGCTTCCAATCCCAATTAGAGTACCCCAACACCATCAGGGTGTGCCTATTCAAGCCACCCTGGGGTCAAAAATGAGGTTGAAGCAAATATTTTTCTTCGTAATCTGGTTGCTTCCAACTAATGGCTCTCACAATTCACGCTGACCTCATTACCGCCCATCATAAGCATCCAATTTCCTGTCCTCTCTGGAGAGTGCAAATCTCTTGGGCTTCTCTCACAGCTCCAGTTCTCCAGACGCTGCAGAAGAGTTCTCACCGACACCAGAGACTCTTTCATGTGTATCTTGTGTGCATGTGTGAGTATCCTTTTCCAATAAATCTTTTGATTGCCTTACTTTGTTCCACACTCATAGGGAAGCACTTCATCATTGGCTTTGCATTTTCAGATTAGGTCTCCAGTGAAAAAGCCAAGATTTGTCCTAGATCCCGCATCATGTGTTGTGAGCAGCAATTTCTGAAGACTTGAAGAAATTCCTGCAATGATGACAGCTAATCTTCATCCCATGGATATCGTCAGCAGGGAAATGCAAACTCAAGCTTCCATTGTGTTTGATGTTTCTGCGGTGTATATGTAGCCAGCTTTCAAACCAGAATTCTGACAGCTGCATGCCCCAAGTGTGACCAGGCTTGGACTGGCTAATCGGGAGAATTCCCTGTGGGCCGATTGGTTTTTTGGTTGCAAGGGGCCAGCGGTGTTCAGTCATGGTACTGGGTTGGCTGCCCACTCTTTTTATTTACAGTATTTTTTTTTTCATGCAGCCCACTTGCAAAATCTGGTTATTATGACATAATTATGTTTTGACTACTCCGACAGCTTGCTAAAAAAAAAGAAAAAAGCCCCGTCAATTTTAATGTTACACTTCAGCCAGTGGTGTTTGTTAGAGGATGCAATCCGCGAGCAAAAAGAAGCTATTGAATAAATAATAAGCTCAGAAACAGCGTTGAAATGTCAACATTAAAAAAGACCAGATGACCTAAACTCAGCAACTTCTTCATCAAAACCAACTTGCAGTGTGATAGTAAAACAACAAATGAAGACAATGGGATGGGTAAGCTAAGTTTTACGAGCAGTGTAAGATGCTAGCGCTCGCGCAGAACATGATACAACGATGCCTGGCTGCAAACCAGCGTTCATGTTAAGGAATCAAACTTTTTCTTATAGATCCTCAGCAGCAGCCACTAGTCCAGTTTGTTGCTAACAGTAACTGTGAAGAACCAGAGTGTATGGTGTAGAACTGCTCTATATAATGCCCTGAGATAATTAATGATGCCCAATGTTTCGGCACCACATTAATAAAAACTGACTTGATCAGAAAGCTTTGTAAAAAGGGGAGATTTGTGCTGAGTATTATGAAAATGTACAAAATGTGATTTATTGTCAGAAGCAGAGCCAGTGGTGTGTATCGCTGCTGTCAGTGTGAAAGGCACATCTACTGCAAGCTGTTGTATCACAGTGTGTGGAGAAGAAAACATGATCTGATTTAGTTATACTTAATAGCATAGGAAATATACAAAGGCCACGACTGAAAGGGGAAAAGGATGAAAGTAATATTTAATATTATAGAAAGGAAAAAATAGACGATGGTGTCATTCAAAAGTGCATTACATTTTATTTCATTCTTTTTGTCTTTATATTCTACTTTCCTTTATTGTTTTATTTCATTTTAGGGTTTGGATGTCTGTGAACACTTATTTGCAATTATTTGTTGAACATTATTGTGTTTTTGTAAAGATAACGTTAAAAAGTAAAGTTAACTGTTTACATTGTGAAGCAACACCTACTGCGTTAGTGATATTTGACACAAGTACACTGAATCACAAGGTTGTAGAGAACTGTGTGCTATTGCAGACTTATATACTAAGGTTTTAACTACAGTATTTTAATGTACATACAAAAAATATAATATATTTAATCGACTGTTAAAAGTCTACTTATACCCAGTCTTTTGTTGTCTGTTGTCTGTCCTGTCCCTTGTCAGTCCTAAATACTCTACTTTAAGTCGTAATTGCACTTAATGTTTAGTCTATAATGCATGTTCACAAAAATGTTGTTTTTATATATTCTCTTATTTATATAATGTCATTTTCATATATTTTAATATGACTTGATCCATAGTGAAAGGTTGTTTCATTTCACTATATACAGTGTATATGGTTGAAATGACAATAAAATCCACTTGACTTGACTTGAAACTCCAGGGCTGAAAATGAGTCCCACTCCGGCCCGGGCTGTGACACACTATATCATATCACTTTATCGGTTATGCATTTGTAAAAGGTATTATCAATAAGGAATGGGAATGCCAAAAAAACAATTCCACTGAAGTGAACGGTTTACATGCTTCCCTATTGATGTAGGTGGCTGAGAATCAATCCTGCCAGAAACCTATGCAAAGGAACTGTGAAACAGGGACGGCCTCTAGCTCACCCAGTAAGAGCATGTGCTCTTTGTTGCATGTCATCTCCTCTCTCCCTCTCTCCCTCTCCCCACTTTTCTCTCTCTTTCCACCGGCACTACCTAATAATGGGAATAGCCCCAAAAAGTAATCTTAACAAAACAGCTGTAAAATAATGCAAGCATGAAATATACATTATGTCACGGAAGATTTAAAGTTTATGCAGAGAATGTTTTAGATTACCCATGATCTCAATTTAACAGGCAGAGGATGCCATGGCAACCCAGTGCTTCTTATAAAAGGCAAGTTTGCATTCTTAAAACACCCGGCAAGCTTTGACTGGCTAAAAGATAGTTTACACTTCATTTCCCAACTGGCTGAGCCACCAACTTGTTAAATGGTGCAATGCCACTTTCCCTGTGATCTGTGGGTCATTACACTTTTAAAAGCCTCTCCTCGTTATTTAAACTTTGTGACGGCCAGTTCTGATGGAGAAATGTGATTACATTTGGCCTTCACCAAGGGACTGAGTCATTTGTTTGGGGAAACAAATGTAGTTCCCAATTTAATTTTGAGTGATTTCATCAATTTTGCTACCAAAAATAGATCTGGTTTTAATACAAACACATCTCTATTTGTTATGGGGAAATGGGCTTTTGCTGTGATGGTTATGTTAAAAATTATCTGTCATGGTTGAAGTCATCATATTTTCAAACCAGAATAGTGGTAATGCTTCTTAATGACATGGCAACATTTGGTGCAGTGAGTGGTGAGGGAATATAATCTTGACAAAATCTGAGTAATAATTGCATTAAGCATAAATGACGAGCTTACAATTAGTTTCATCAATATGTCAGTGTTTTGTAGAATAATTAAATAGGGACTGTTTTGTTACGAGTAGGAAAATGTTATTAAGTTAAGTTTAAGAAGTTA
>NW_022605598.1:116105-119876 GCF_008692095.1 Etheostoma spectabile | reverse complement strand
ATGTGCTTTACTTTTAACTGTCAACGGGGATTCCTATACTGTTTTGGTCATGTTCATATGAGATCGAGCTGTTGTAAATGTCCTATGTCGTTACCCATAGTCAGGAAGTAAACTCTCAACAACGTTCATTTTTAGCGATTTGTTCAGTGTGTTAGCTTCATGCATACGCAATCGCATCTCTCAATATCTTGTGTCTGGAATAGCATCGTCGGTATGTATGCTCGTTTTTTGATATTGTGTAGAGGTATTCTTCATTTTAAAGTGATTGTATGTTTGTAAAGCCTTTATTCATGTGTAAACGAGGTTGGATAGCATGGCGCTAATTTGTCTCAGCCTTTTTTGTATGTTGCAGTTTCACCTTTTCTCGAACTCCAATAAACCTGTGGAAATACAATTAATCTTCAGAGTCTTGGTGTGGGGAAAGTGTTTAGCTGGCCGTCAGGATATTAGCAGACATATCAAGGATGGAACAGGGACACCTAGGACACACCATGGCATATCCATTCATTGAAACTGATTAAAACTAATACAGTAATATTAGTAGGGATAGCATTCCACTGTTTTGAATTTGTGCCATAGACTGTAAAAACTATCAACAGCCCACGGCATAAACTAATTACCAGTCTTGGCTTTTTGACTTTAGACAGCTGTCTTTAAAAGGACAACAAAAAAGTATTACTGTCATCTTTATTTTGAAATTTTAGGCTCCCTTTTATCTTACAGATGTGACATAAAAGTATTGTCTACATGACATTTTTTACCTGAAGCATTAATTACTTATTTGTTTTCCTCCTATAGTCAGTGTGGATCATTATATCATCTTCTCCCCTTTCTTTCTTTCCACTGCCTGCAGAAGAGCAGCTCCAGGTGTCCTCATCATCACTGTGGTAGCAACAGCATCAAGTTGTCCCCTCTAATGGAGGACCGGTTTCACCTTCGACACCCTGGCGTGCTTTTTTATACTGACCCGAAGGTGCAGGGGGAAGGAGATAATGGAGAATAAAACTGTTAGAATAACACTGTTACCACCTTTGCTCTTTTTCATCCCTGCGATCACACAATTTATCCCCTTTTCTCTACAGCCTCATGGAGTCTCTGGGGCCATTCTGGGCATATTACCACTTGTACAGGCCAATTGCGTTGATTATATTTATGTTATGAAAAAAACCTGCTGGCTGGCAAGTAGTTATCTGTCCGTGAATCATAAGTTACATTACTTTGATAAAGTAATTACATTTTAAATATGGTCACTTGTAATCAGTAACCTATTATTTCCAAAGTAACCAACACTGGCTATCACTAGATACATGTTTCAGAGTTGGTATGAGACAAAAAAGTCAAGTGAGAAAAATGCATGTGAGAAGGTGCATAATCCTGATAGCAAGTGTGTGGAGTAGGAGCTTGTAGCAGCGCAGCAGACTGCTACTCCAGCAGAGCTGCAAGTTTCCTGTGGATGCCAGCTTCAGCATTAGCAGAGGAGCCTTATTCACAAAATATGCTCAGAGGCTTACGGCTCCTGGTGGGAAGCCTGCCGTGCCTGTTTGGAACCACTGAAAGCCTAAGTGTGCTGCAGAGGCTTGTGGTTTCTGTTATTCAACAGAGACTTCCTACTGCCAGTGACATTGGCCAAATATAACAGAGTCACAGGCTCAGTTGGTGCATGGGACTTTTGCAGATTGACCACTGTGAGAATGGTGGACTGTTTATACTGCTTTAAAAACACTCTCAGGGCTCTATTCTAACAAAGCACAAGACGTGATGCGCCTGGCACAGGTCGTGTACAAATCCCCTTTTGCTAGTTTTACAGCAGAAAAAGGGTCTGTGCATGGTTCAAAAGGGTTGTACTGGGATTAATGCATATGTTCCATACATACAAAGGTCTTCCATTATAGGGGTCCTTGGTAGGCAAACACTTAAACATCCAACATCAATGTCTGAAAATCATCCTACTGCAAGAAAGTCACACTTTTGCTAACAATAACAAAAACAGAGTAATTGAGAGAAATGATAATTTTGCACATTAAGCGGTGTATTACACTCGGTCCGCTGTTATTAAATGGTTGTCATGAAGTCATAATTACACGACTCTGCACAGCCGTCTGCTCCACTGAACTCAGGCAAACGGTCATCCGCTCTCTCTCCTCTTTGACGGTGAGCAACTGGAACAATGACGGGACGTCATCACTCGCGAAGTCATGGCAACCAAATAAACAACAGCGCGGGTACAGCAGTTTCTCCTCAGGCAGAGTGACATACAGCAACCATGAAAACTGAAATATGACAGCTACAGTAGCTTGAAAATAGGGTTATGGTCACTGAATTTGATGAACTGTCTGTTTTTCAGACCCAAGCTGAGACAAGAAGCGGTCCCCCTGCCTTTGACTTTATTCCCCTGACACACTGTTTAAAACGTTCTCCAGGAACACACACTGCAAGCATGAAAAAAATGTGAAGGGAGGACAGTTTTCTTGTTGGTCCCCTTTTTATACACAGTGTTGCAGTTTGCCTCAAAAGTCAGTTTGCTGTCAATGATGGTTCCAAGTTATTAATTTCTACTGTATTATTTACTTATTATTTGCAGGTTGGAACACACTCCACTATTTGACCCTTTATACTGGAGCCTTCTTGTGCCTGGGGAAGTTTTTGAAAATCAATAGGTATGTGTTTTGTTTTTGAAATGTTCCTCTGGTGGAAGGATTTTTCACACCATTCATCACAGTCCTGGATGACTGGGCCATGGCCAGTTTCATGGTCTCTCAGCCGACTAACAATTACAGAATCATCTGCATACACTAAAATAGTTCTATACTCTCGATTACTGCGACACATATTTGTGTAGAGGATGAACGAGAGAGGGGACAGCACACATCCTTTTTGGAAGCCAGTGAAAAAGCATAGCTCGTCAGACAGTGTTCTGTTCACTCTCACTCTTTGTGTTCTGTTAGTCCAGCCAACAAGATTATTACTTCCATCAAATTGTTCTAAAAGTTTCTCTGTTAGAATGTGGGGTTGAATTGAGAAGCATTTCAGCGCAGGCAATGGTGGTGATGAAGATGAACCATTTTGCAAGAAATAATTTCTACTGTTTGGATGAAGTGCCTGGTGTGCTTGGCCAAAAAAAAGACATACTGGAATTTAAAAGAATTCCTCTACAACGTCAAAGACACATTGAGGTCAATTATTATTTATGTTATTGTTTAGTAAACCCTGTTTGTTTTCAATGTACCACTGGTGGTTCGAAATTGGAAGGCACCATAAAAGGACATTATTACTTGCATTAAACCGTCATAAACACGCTCAAGTCATACATCGTTAGAAAGCTTAAAGTCTCATGATTCCATCGAGCCCACACACAAAGCAATAAGGTGACTTACAGCGGTTATAATCACGTTATGAAGTTAAGAAACACTGCACCGTTTCTGTCTAAATCGAGCGTGCATCCCTACCTTTGTCCTCGTGTCTTTATCCACAGCGGTGAAAGATCGCCGTAAACGTGGTTTTCCTACTTCGTCAACATGCCAACGTATTAGAATATCCAAGCCTTGTAATCCATAATTATCTGGTCCCCTCACAATCTTGTAGTTTCTGGCCAAGTTTTGACGTAGAGAAATCTAGATCATGCATCATTTCTCGGTTTTGATCGCGTGTATCTTTTTCCGTGTGCGCGCTACATTCTCACTCCGCACACCGCTAGAATCTGTGGCTTGTGCAATAGCCAATAGCATCAGTATTTCTCAAGATACTCCCAAGGTAAGCCAATAAAATCTCACA
>NW_022605598.1:111284-116088 GCF_008692095.1 Etheostoma spectabile | reverse complement strand
TGGGAAAAACTGACAGCATATCCCACCAGTTAGAGAAAGAGGTCATAAAACTGGCATGCCTGTGTAGCCAATAGGAAGACGAGTTGAATGATATCGAACATGGCCAAAAAAAACTATCCCTGGGATGGTCTCCTGCCCTTTGCAAAAATAAGGCCGTCTTATAGCATTTCACCATTTCATCTAATTATGATTGCTTATTCCTATAAATATATGTATGTGCTTCTTTTAGGCATGTGTGTGAGTGATGTGGATGTGTTTTTGTATTTCAGAAGTTATGTATTTAGCACTTTTTGGGCTTTTTTAGAAATAAGAAATGAGACAAACGCACAGACATATTTGTAGAAATACATTCATATAAAATCCATTTTATAAGTAATTTTCTTCTGGATTTTTTCTGATCTAAGTTGAGACATGTGGCCAGGGTACTATTTTAGTATATAGCACCTGTAATATGCTTACAGTAGTGCTTTTTATTAATTTTTCAGATGATTTACTTGGACGGAAATAGAAATTCTGTGTTCTAACCTGTGTAGCTCTGTGTCAGTAAGGCCTAGTGTCACAATGCCACTAGAAACAACAAATTGAGAGTGTTAACTTCACAATGAACTCAGGGTCATCCCAGAGGGCCAAAGCATGTTGAAACTGCAGCATGTTTTAGGGGGTAAAAATTTAGGCGAGAAAATCATATATTTTCCAGTGTATTATAAGAGGTAGCCTGTTTAGATATATGGCTAACATAATGCTAGCTAATATTGCTAGTTAGCTAACGTAGCTAACATTAGCTAAGTTAGCTCACAAACAGACACAGTAATATCATTACCACAGAATTTTGTTCAAATTAATTCAATGCAAAAATCTTGACGACAATCAGGGCTCTCAAGTCTGAGCCACACGCATTTCAACAAATTCACACGCTCATTTGGGTCTAGCCGAGTTTCAAAACAAGTTCTGGGGTCTTTTTAATTCTTTTTTATTCCCCAGAACTATTTTGATGAAACTTGAAGATTCCTTTAGCCCATTGTTGTGTTTTAACCACTGTTTGAAGACCCATATAGATTAGGGTAATTAGTCTGCTTTCATATAAAGCAACATAAGGGCTGCTGCTGGTTGCAGGGATAACCACTCATCTTCAGTCAGTTCAGTGTGGCCGCTGGCTCACCCCATCTCTCTCTCGTTTCTCTCTCGTCTTTTTTAAAAATGAGTTGGGAGACTGATGGCAGAACTTAACTTTTTTCGCTAATCCAAGCTTGCAGTCAATGCAGTTGGGTGTGGCGCTGGCTCATGATTCTCTATATATATATATATTTTTTTTTTTTAAATAAATGTACTTTTTACGTTATAAAACCAAGAGAAATGTTCTCCCCTCATCCTAAAATGGTCATAAGTCTGTTAGAGAAGCTCCTTGCTTTATGAATGAAGCGGTCGGAGAGTATAAGCAGCTGTGATGTGTGTGTTAGACCAATCAGCAAAAGATCATCCATGCAGACCCCACCCAGGAAGTTGCTTTACTTTCACAAAGTACTACCCCTAGATAAGGGGATTTTTGGGGGAGAAATAAAGCCCCCAGAACTTAATTTAGCCCCTTGTTCCAGTGGTAGAAACGCAATGAATTCCTCAAAAGGTTTCTAGTTCCGGGGGAACAAGAAAACCTTTGGTAATTTTGATCATTGTGTCTTTTACGTACATTCAAACGGAGCTTGTGGCTTTCCCAAGGTTAACAAGATGGAAATTAACCATTGTTTAACATTAACATGTTTTGAATATGCAGAAAGTTTTGTATACAGGAATATGGCGTCAGGATATTGTCATATCTCTTGAGCAAATATGCTCACAAGCAAATTATATCATTTCACATGCGCAAATATAACTGTTTACGCACAACTTCCCTACAGGGCAGCTGTCACACGCCGGCCAGTGTCTGCCTTGTGAGCGGATGAGGGCATTCACGCCCTCGCTGGTGAACTCTGCTCTCCAAGCTGATTTCTGCTAACCTAAAGAAACAGACTTTTGACATTTGGGGGCAGAAACCAAGAAGGCACTTGCCCTCCTATGATTGGTCACTTTCACTGCGATCTTATCCATGGACCTACTTAGTATACATAAATTGACAGCTATCAATCAGGAAGCTGGTGTTGGTGTCCCAGCTGAAGAATGTTTTTTTCTGTCTTAATAATGATGTAGAGCAAGATAGAACCATAAATTAAGGACGGTATGTGTCTTTTATCCATTCTGATGTTAGGATTTATTTACATTTTATTTATAGTATCAAATCATAACAAGAGTTATCTCAAGACACTTTACAGATAGAGTAGATCTAGACCACACTCTATTATAACATCCAACAAATCCTTTGTCACAAGTGCAAATATTTAGTGGCGAGGAAAAACTCCCTTTTAGGGAGAAACCTGGGACAGCCCCAGGCTCTTGGTAGGCGGTGTCTGACGCTGCCGGTTGGGGGTGTGATGAACAGTGGCAATAATAATCACAATAAAGATAATGGAACTGTGACTAGTTGTAGTAGTTCATGGCGTAGCAGGGCACTGCAGGGCATTACAGGGTGTAGCTGCCATGTTTGTCAGTGTCTGTTGTAGTGTTTCCTGTTTTATTTTGCAGTAACTCCCTAGTTTTAAAAACTTACGCCCATGTGTGAAAACATGGAGATGAACGGCGCCAGTACCTGGAGGTTCGCGTTTCACTGAAGGTAAATCTCGGGTGGATGACGGGTTGAAAATCGGCAACTCTTGTGTCAAAATTACTGATGAGAACAACAATTAGTAGTTGTACATTTTTATTCCTAACTTGTATGTTTTATGTATTAAATATTTGTTCTTGTATTCTATCCTATTTATCATTTCTGTGTGTGTGCTGTGTGTCTGATATTTTGCTACCGTTACGCTGTAATTTGCAACCTACCCCCCACACACCAACACACACACAGCACACAGACACACACTACACAACCACACAACATGTAGAGCTTGGCCCTCCACCTTGCCCCCCCCCCCCCCTAATTTAAAACAAAACCGGCACTACGTCCTCAGGCTTCTCAAAACGTTAAAAGAAACAAATTCTGGTGTCGCTGGTATGGTTGAACAGAGCGGTGTGCGGTGTTTCTGGCGTAACTCGTTTGTCACAAAGCACAAATTGAGCTTGAAGGTAAAGGGAAATGTACAGAAGAGGATTAGGGCAACATGTGAAAATTTACTTAAGTTTCTTTCTGAGTTTAAAGTCAGAATTCTGACTTTAGAAAAGTAGACTGTGACTTTAAACTCAGAACTCAAATACAGTTTTCACATGTGACCCCAATCCTCTCTGTAGAATGTCGATGGTAAGTCGGTGCATACCTGACAACGTGATGAGGAAGCAGCAGGTAACAGTCACTCAGTAAGATCTTTGTCCAGTTCTCCACAGGTTCTACTAACAGCACCACTCTGTTTCTGGTTCATTCTTCTCAAGCATGCCTCTTCTCTGTATTTTAGACAACAGCAGTTACAGTGAAAAGGCTGTGGTTCATTAAATGTTTAGGAGTACATATTTTCATCCTAATTGGTATCAATACTGGCAGAAAGATAGTGTTTTAGTTGCCCTTGTTCGGTCCATCTCCCTTTATGTGATGTAATGCTCTGATTTTCCACTTTTTAATTAGGAGTGCAAATGTTGCATTTCATTGGATTTTTTCAGAATATACACCTTTATCACATTAATCTATTTCTACCATGCTAATTAATATGGGTTGGCAGCCTAGAAATTGCTCTTCAAGACAGCATGAAATGATGGCCAGACATGCAGGAGAGTCATCTTGCCGTCTAACAGCTCTTCCCAACTTTTCTAAGCCAGTTGCTTTATGGGCACTGAGCGTCTTCTGAGATATTCCATCATGGCTTTCACACCTAATAACAGCTCAGGCAGAAAGTGAAAACACAGCAGAGGTTGGTCGTAAATCACAACTGTGACTGCAAACAGTCGAGACAAATCTGCAGCGCGTTAATAAGAATTGATCAGAAACTTACTGTGGCGGTGATTGCCGTGACAAGAAGAGATTACAGTCAGCCTGTTCTGATTTGTGCCGTCGGTGAGAGCCAATGAAAGTATTATGCTAATTAGGTATTGTATATTTTACACATACAACTGTTTTTTCACGACTATGGGTATATTCAGACAATCCAGAGCTCTCTGTATAACACTGTGAAAGAAAAGGTTGTACAAACACAATGTGTACGATACATATTGACGCAGGAGATTAAAATAAAATCATATCTGGCCAAGAATCCAATTTTAAATCAGTTGTTTGTATACATGTCTAATCTCTCTCAATGTCAGGGTTTGGAAGGTTACTTTAGACATGTAACAGGTTACCGATGACAATTTACCTACTTAAAATGTAATATTAGTGTAACTATTTCAATTACTTTATCAAAGTAACATTTTTGATTACTTAATGTCGTATGAAAGTTAAACTATTAACCATTTTCGAATGTTTAAACGTTACAGCAGTACTCAACACTGTCTACTGTAATACTTTTAAAATTCTTCATCATATGCATTGAGATTATAATAAAACAAAGTCAGACTTCAGCAGCTCTTTTTACAATTAGATCATTCTGATGTCACAGATTTAAAATAACAAAACACAAAAGTCTACTGGATAGGCAGCAAGCAAAATATGCTTCTAAAATACATCTATAATCAGGGGTGCACATAACTGGTACGCAAGTACGCATTCGCGACAAAAATCAGGAATGCGTATAGCCACTTGTGTTCCTACGCGCCTTTGCGTACTTGACCGATCTTCTCATCTAACCTT
>NW_022605598.1:111156-111274 GCF_008692095.1 Etheostoma spectabile | reverse complement strand
ACATGACATGTTGCTTGCAAACTACGGTCAGACATGACCAAAAAGCAAAAGACATTAAGCTTCTTCTTCTTTGGCATTCCGCCACCTACAAAGAAACGCCAACTGGAGCCAGAGCCGA
>NW_022605598.1:111017-111146 GCF_008692095.1 Etheostoma spectabile | reverse complement strand
TTTTTTCGGAAAAGTGGCTCCAAGATGTGCAGCGGCTGGAAGCTAACGATGAGCGCGCTGAGATGTGGTGCAAGATTTGCCGCTCAAATCAACATCTAGCGGACAAAACAGGTGCGTTTTATAAAGGCT
>NW_022605598.1:110599-111007 GCF_008692095.1 Etheostoma spectabile | reverse complement strand
TCACCATTCTTTATTTGTCAAACATGAAAAGAGCGAGAAGCACACGAACGTGGCGCAAGCCGTTGCTAACAAACAAGCTAGCCGAGACAAAATGTCCAGTCGACCACTCGTCATATGGCGAGACGAGCTGAATGAAGAACAGCGGCCAGCTTGGTTTAATATTTTTCTTAATGCAGAGCATCGCTTACACCATCAAAGGGGAGTTACGAGCCAGGTTGCAGTCTGTTGAATTTTGGGGGTTTACTTTTTGATGGATCTGGGGACATCACAAAAACTTAGCAGGAAATCGTTTACATCGTGTCTGTGTCCAGCAACGGAGACTTTACCTCTGACTTTATTGGATTGATTGAATTGGGTGCTGACCGAACCGCGCAGGCCGTAACAGACGGACTTGTGACACTTTTCCAG
>NW_022605598.1:110462-110589 GCF_008692095.1 Etheostoma spectabile | reverse complement strand
GGATGACTGGACAACAAAGTTGGTCCCTGTGTGTACAGATGGCTGTCAACGTCGGAATCTACAACGGCGTTGCAACATGCTGCGGTTGGAGACTTCCTTGTGCACATTCTGTGCAGCGCACACACAT
>NW_022605598.1:110319-110452 GCF_008692095.1 Etheostoma spectabile | reverse complement strand
CGTAAAATCAGCTGATTGCAACGTTCCTTACCGTGAGACATTTAATCGCTCTGTGGTCAAGCTGCTGCAGTTTTATTTACAAAAAGGTGGTGCAAAAAAAGCTGCTGCACTGAAGAAGCAATGTAAAGAAAAT
>NW_022605598.1:110140-110309 GCF_008692095.1 Etheostoma spectabile | reverse complement strand
TTGTGAAACTGGCCACCTGTCAAAGCAGACCACAGAGACGGTAAACCCAAGGCAAGCTGTCGATCTGTGGATGGAGACAGCTAATCGGAGACTCAACCAAGGACAGGGACATGCATCTGCAGCATCTTCATCATCTACCATGCAGGAAGCTGAAGCAGAGGACAGTGGG
>NW_022605598.1:104732-110130 GCF_008692095.1 Etheostoma spectabile | reverse complement strand
GCTGAAGAGGACAGTGGGCAGGACTGCACTTATTAAGACTACGCTGCATAAGGAGTGAGTACCAATCACCATCTCCTGGTACTCACCTGAGTAACTCACTGAAAAGATTATGTGTACCCCTGTCTATAATACTATCATGTACACAGAAGGATGGACCCACTATACACAACTCAGATACATAAAAAACAAAGGTTTATTTTAGCTAGCTCAATAAACTTTCATGATTGTTAGTGTCTGTAGGTTCTGTTTCCTGTTTTATTTTGAAGTCTCAGTTTTCTTCCCTGTTTTGTCTAGTTTTACTTCATGTCTTGTGTTTTCTCGCCTTTAGTGATTGTCTGCCCAGCCCTGTATGTTTCACCTGTTCCACATCCCTATTCTCACCCGTCCCTTGTCAGTTACCTGGTGTGTTTAGTCCTTGTGTTGTCTATGTCTGGTGTCGGATCATTGTGGCTTCATGTCAAGTTGTTTTCCATCGTTGTGGCTAGTCTTCTGTGTTTTGCTTCCTGGCCATCATGTCTCTATGGATTATTGTAGCCTGACAATCTCTGGACATTTTTTGTTGTACGTTTTTGTTCTATAAATTCTTTAAATCTGCATTTGGGTCCTCATCCAAGCTGTATACAGTAAGGGTGGGACCTTGTTGACCTCAACTGAGGAGGTAATAGGGCGGTGGAAGGAGCACTTTGAGGAACTCCTAAATCCAGCTGACACGCCCTCTTTGGTGGAGGCAGAGCTGGAGGATGATGGGGGATTGTCGTCAATTTCCCTGTGGAAGTCGCTGAGGTAGTCAAACAACTCCACAGCGGCAAAGCCCCAGGATTGATGAGATCCGTCCAGAAATGCTGAAGGCTCTGGGTGGGGAGGGGCTGTCTTGGTGACACGCCTCTTCAACAGCGTGGAAGTCGGGACGGTGCAAGGAGTGGCAGACCGGGGTGGTGGTTCCCCTCTTCAAAAAGGGGGAACAGAGGGTGTGTGCCAATTACAGGGGTATCACACTTCTCAGCCTCCTGGTAAAGTCTACTCCAAGGTGCTGGAAAGGAGGGTTCGGCCGATAGTCGAACCTCGGATTGAAGAGGAACAATGCGGATTCCGTCCTGGTCGTGGAACAACGGATCAGATCTTTACTCTCGCAAGGATCTTGGAGGGGGCCTGGGAGTATGCCCAACCAGTCTACATGTGTTTTGGGATCTGGAGAAGGCGTATGACCGGGTCCCCCGGGAGAAATTGTGGGGGTGCTGCGGGAATGGGGTGAGGGGGTTCCTTCTTAGGCCATCCAATCTCTGTATGACCAAAGCGAGAGCTGTGTCCGGGTTCTCGGCAGTAAGTCGGACTCGTCAGGTGAGGGTGGCTCCGCCAGGGCTGCGTTTGTCACCAATCCTGTTTGTAATATTTATGGACAGGATATCGAGGCGGTAGTCGGGGCGGGGAGGGGTTGCAGTCGGGGGCTCGGGATCTCATCGCTGCTTTTTGCGGATGATGTGGTCCTGATGGGGTCGGTCTGTGACTCAGCACTCAATGGATCGGTTCGCAGCCGAGTGTGTGAAGCGGCTGGGATGAGGATCAGCACCTCTAAATCTGAGGCCATGGTTCTCAGCAGGAAACCGATGGAGGCTTTCTTCGGGTGGGGAGTGAGTCCTTACCCCAAGTGAAGGAGTTTAAGTACCTTGGGGTCTTGTTCGCGAGTGAGGGACCACGGAGGTGAGATTGGTCGGAGAATCGGGACAGCTGTGCGGTATTACATCGTTTATCGCACCGTTGTGACGAAAAGAGAGGTGAGCCAGAAGGCAAAGCTCTCGATCTACCGGGCAATTTCGTTCCTACCCTCACCTATGGTCATGAAGGCTGGGTCATGACCGAAAGAACGAGATCCAGGGTACAAGCGGCCGAAATGGGTTTCCTCAGGAGGGTGGCTGGGTCTTTAGAGATAGGGTGAGAAGCTCAGTCATCCGAGAGGAGCTCGGAGTAGAGCTGCTGCTCCTTCGGTCGAAAGGAGCCAGTTGAGGTGGTTCGGGCATCTGGTAAGGATGCCTCCTGGGCGCCTCCCTAGGGAGGTGTTCCAGGCACGTCCAGCTGGGAGGAGGCCTCGGGGAAAGCCCAGGAAGGTGGAGAGATTATATCTCCAACCTGGCCTGGGAACGCCTCGGGATCCCAGTCGGAGCTGGTTGATGTGCGCGGGAAAGGGAATGGGGGTCCCCTACTGGAGCTGCTGCCCCCGCGACCCGATACCGGATAAGCGGATGAAGATGGATGGATGGATGGATGCATTTGGGTCCAAGCCAACTTCCCCACAGGGCAATCAACCCCTTGAAAATTCCTGACATAAACTTACAGCAACAGTGTCCAAATCGGCAGGCAAAGGGAAATCCAAATATACAGCCAATGGTCAAAATCCAGGCAAAACAACAGGAACTCAGAATAACAAGACACAGCGGAAACCGCTTAAAAGCTGAACACAGGGAAGCAGCATTTTTGAGTGAAATGTTTTTATATTTCCAGCACTGGAACGCATTTTAAACTGTAGTCATAGTGGCAACTCACACAGCTTGAGAGGCGATTTTAATTGCCGGGCGGGTGGCGCTGCAAATTCAAACAATATAACCAATTTAAAGCATCAGAATAGCATCACACTTTACAACTGTGGCTGGAAATAGCAAAAGAAGACATTCTGCACATGAAAAAACATGCAGAGCAACACAAATATTATTTAACATGTAGTCTAGCTTTTTACAGAAAATATTCAGATGTAAGCCCCAATGTAATCTTCAACATTTTCATAGGTAACTGTCATTTAATTACACCTTTTTCCCCCTGTGCGATGACCCCTCCCACTCTGTGGGTGGCTCTTGGTACTTTTCCATGGCTGGTTCTTAGTCTCAGAATTCAAAGAACAGATTTGGGTTCTTGAAAGAATGAATTGCAACTTCACAAGCACAGAAACTGCCGTTAACAGTTTGAGATGATGTGTTCTTGCTGTTATTGCTCAACACCCCCAGAGGCTGCTTGCAACCCTCCGTGCTGAGCAATGAAACACATGTGGAAGTGCCAAAAGCTGCAGTCCATTGTGTGGTCGCTTGAGGTTGGCTCCAGAAAACAATTTACATATACCCCCATGTTAAAATGGCCAACTTAACAGCATAAAATATGAATCCTTAGTAAGTTAGATTCAGGTTGAAAGTTCTGCATAATTAAGGGCGTGGTCACGTTGATTGACAGGTGCCTGTATTGAGACCAGGCTAGCTCTGTAGCTCTGCTCTCCAACACTACAGCTAACGCTAATCAGAGTCACTGCATGTTGGGCATATTTTCAAGCAAATTTGCGTTGCATAATATGGGTTGATGTCAGCCCGGTTCTAGAGTGATTTCAATGGGGGGGAGTAAGAGATGATGGTTGAGCACCAAAGACAAGTGTTACATGCCCTGATCCGAGTACACTTGTACAGTGACCAGTGTGAACATGATCCGTTCCTAAGTCCACTTGAAAGGCTTGTCTCAGTTCAGTTAATGTGGACACCCATACTGGTCATATCAGGTGTAAACCAACTGACCGCTTATAAAACTGTCCTATTTTAATACTAATGCCACGATCTCAGACGGCAGCGCAGCCCGCTGAGGACAGACCCAGATCTATTTTACTGTCACCTTCAACATGCAGTCAGAGCTCCGCGCCGGATAGCAGCAGCTCATCCTCCCGCCAGCCGCAGAGCTCCACCTCTATAAAGCCCTCTTTTTTTCTCCAATGCCGTTATCAAATTATTAACCCCCGACAGGGGAAACAGAAACATGAAACAGAGTAATCCAGCCATGGTCTTGTTAAAAAACGTTTTTCCTCCTTTCCCTTATTGAAATGATTGGAGACATAAAGTTGCATAGGGGTGTGTAAGCCCCTTCTCTCTAACATGCCGTCTGAAGCTCTAGCACTACACTTTGTTCTAGTTCCCTCTGGCAACAAGTTGTGGAATCGCCACAATTATCTCGTGGGTTACATTAAAGCTATAGTGCGTAGTTTCTGTCTCTCCCATGAGGAATTCTAAGTAATGACAACAAAACTGTTGGCGCGTCCACATGATACAAGCCTTCCGTGATCACGCACCACCCCCACCCCTCCTCCCCACAGTTGCCAGTAGCTAAGGAGGACACGGAGGATTTAAAAAACATGATGGACTCTTCAGAAGAGGTCATCATCTTCACTCAAGTTTCTGTGCAGAAAAGTCACCAGACGACACAATCTTCTGAACATAGCCATGCTGAGAAATACAGAGAGAGTTGTGTGGAGCTGATAGTCTTTTGCAATGGCTTGAATGTAACGGACATTTAATAATATCAAAAAGTTACGCACTAAAGCTTTAATAATGAACATGATAAAATTATATGTCAAAACTACTGAGTCTAACTGAAAATGAAGGCAAATACAAGTACTAAAGTAAAATATCCAGACGCATCACTTTAAGGGCCCTTTTCTTTGCCTCACCATAGATCATTTTCACACTCCCCCTCTTAGCTTTCTGCTTAGATCAGTGTTAGTTCACATGCTATTTGGGCTGATCCACAATATGTGTCAAATACATACTCACATCTATCAGTTAAACATACCGATTGTTTCTACACCATGATTCTGAGCTTGAAAAGAACAAGGTTATTTCCAGCAAACACAAAAAGATACCAGTGGGCTGTGATTTATGGCTTTTGGATTTATAAAACTGTCAGTGGGATGTTTGATGTGATTTAAATAATAGAGTTTTTAGTGTTTTGTTTAATCACATTATTGCCATTGATGTAGCACAGAAACAAGCAAAGACAGACAAGTTAAAAAAACAAAAAGTTGAGTTATGACCAAAAAGTGTGACAGTTTACCACTAAATTTTCCTCATTTTCATTCTTAAGTCTACGTGTTCTTGAGATATTGCGTTCACGAGAGTAAAACGGACAGACGTCCCAAAAACGCCTCCATCTGACCCTGTTATCAGCAGATTACATGATGAAAATGTTCGAGGAGGAAATACAATGAGAAAGCCCCCAGATATTACTAGTGTGCTACAGTGCACACATCTCCCCAGCTGCAATCACTTCTGAAGCCTTGGCAGTCCATAACCAGAGGCACATCACAATCAGCAAGAACAACACAAGATCAATAAATCATCTCCTTGAAATCCCAGAGCACAAGTGAAGAATAATCTGCCAAATGAATCAGGACATGTCTCCTCTGAGTGTTATCCCATGAAGACGGATACATAATTAACGTGCCTTTGGCTTTCATCTTCTTGATCACAGCCAAGTGCCACTTCCTCAGCAACTCTGGCTTTATCAAATATCCACCTTCCCCTCCATGTCACTCCACTCCATTCTTCACACACACACACACACACACACACATACACACACACACACACACACACACACA
>NW_022605598.1:101285-104722 GCF_008692095.1 Etheostoma spectabile | reverse complement strand
CACACACACACACACACACACACACACACACACACACACACACACACAAACAGGCACTCTGCATCTTACTCAAGCAGCAAATTAAAATGGGTACTCTTTTCAAGGACCAGCTGCTGACCTTATCCTTCTGATACTAATGAGATAGAAGAGGTATTAATATTTCTGAAGGGAATAACTTTGGGTTGCGGACTTTAAAGCAACAACATGTGACATTTTCATTAAAAAATTAAATTTGGCTTTTCTTCTTTCTCCAGAATATACAGTAAAACTCAATAATTACACAACTTAGAGGCAGCTGATTTGAAAGCTTTTTGCGCAGGGAGCAATGCCTTTCACGTCACGTGTTTTAAAGAGTAGGTTAGGAAACAACACAGTAATGAGTGCACAGTGATAAAGGTGTTAACCAAAAGATGCTACAAATTCATTCAGCATTTATAGAAAGAAAGCATTCCTGCTGTGGGGATAGGCTGAAATAAATGCCATCCCCTAATGGAGGAAGAGAAAGACTGTCTCATACTATTCCCCCCCCCCACCCTTCTCTGTCTTTCTCTGTTTCTCTCCCTCTCCCACACACACAAAGCTGTCAGGACGGCTGCTCAGGAAAGCACTATAGTCCAACAACCAGCCTCGACGAGACAATTGCAGGAAAATAGAAATCCACATTGCAAAACGGCTCCAAAAGAAACTTCTGAGTTGTGAATGACAGGCAGTTATGTGTAATCATGTGTTAAAGGTGATGTAATGTACAGGATACACCTACCCTGAATGCTAAATAGCAAGAATTAAAGAATGTTTATCTGAACACAGTTCATGGTGAGGTTTAATATATGTTGGAATGCAGAGCAGTGCTAATAGTTCACAATCTCAATTCAAGAGCTAAGACAATTGTCACTTTCTCACAGCCGTTAAAGCCCTCATGTGTAGAATAGTTATGGGACAGTAGAATGCAGTCTGCTGCAGCATATTCTTTTATTACTAACACTGAGAGTCATCAAAGTCAGACATGTTAAAATCATGCAACAAAGCGTATTAGGTCATCCAAATATAGAAGAATATAAGCAGGGTAGTCACAATTTACTGTAGGTTTTACAACCCCAGATTCTAAGCAAACTGCATCCAAACATCTCAAAATGTTGTGTGATAAGATTTAAAACAAGTCTGAGAATTTGAAAATGTAAAGTAAAGATGGCAGAGAGAAGACATAAAGAATATCTCTCTAAAAATGGGTAGATGTATAAAGGAGAAATGTATTTTATGACTATAAGCCTGTCAAATGAAAATGAATGGGGCTGCAACTGATGACTGCAGCTGTTGAGAACTGAAGGTACTCTCCTTTCTGTGTGTGGCCTTTACTTAGATAAATAAAAAAAGGCTGGGTACTTGTATTTCAAAGTGCCCTAGGTTTAGTTTATTGTGTACTTTCTGTAATGTACGGTACCTGGACTGAACCAAATATTGGCAAAAATATTATGTTTTGAGTCTTATGCCAGTTATTAGCCTGGTCAAACGGAGGAGTCCAAATGTGCCATCATCATTAAAAAACTGGTTCCATTTATTTCTAAGAACATTATGCTAATGTTATTGATAAGAAGTAAAACAAGTTTCATGTATAAAGAAAAGCTGGGTGGTTTTGGTTTTGCTACTGAATGTTGTTTAACAAAATTCATAATTTTCTTGAATTGCATAAAAAACTAAGTGTTGACCCCGCATGTGAATGGGACTTTTTTCACGTAAGGCTGACTTCCAGTTGCCAGTAGATGGTGCTATAACTGTCACTCAATAACACACAGATCTCCCCATGCTTATCAAGCAGATCAAGTCTGGATCAAATCATCCTTTTCAATGGCTAAACATGCGTAAACAGCCTTGTTAAGGTCTTTTGACTTCAATGACCACATTTTAAATGATCAAGTTGACCGGAATAATCTGATCTGATTGATCCTTTAAATACAATAGGGCCTTGGCACCACTTGGTGCTTCTGGCACAAAAAAGTATACATTAATGTTACACGTGAAATGAGGAAATTGAATTTAATCATTCCGTGTTGACCTTAGGATGGAATAGATAACAGAACAAATGTGGACAAAGGATTTGTAGTGTGCTATGATGAATTGTATTGCCAGAAAAACAGAAAAACAATGTCCATGATGGAAAATTTTGAACATTGTTTTACAAAAAAAGGAAATGGAGCTACATTGTAGTTCAGTTTTGGGAGAAGGGTTAAGGCTGTAAGATGACTATAATCAGAGTCTGGGTAATGTATTGGTCAAAGTTGGACCATTGTGTAAATAATGAGGTTAAATGGTCCTGATGTTGTACATACATACATGTTAACAAGTATCATCTGCAATAATGTACATTTCTTCTGATTTGATTGGTGTGCAATACCTACAAACTAAGAGGTGAAGCACCTGTTCAGTGAGGAATTTGACAAAGGTTCTCTTACAACTGATCAGCTTGATGAAGCAGTACAATGAGGCCTGTCTTTGAAAGAAGAACTTACAGTAGCTATTGCCTCTCATTTGCCATTGTCTCTGGAGCTCACTGGCACTTGGCACCAAGAACCGCTGACCTGCCAACTTCTGTTGATGCCACACAAGTAACAACAAAATTGAATCTGCAAAAGTAGCCAAAATATGCTGGCTATCTGAAACCTCAACATGATGCAACTGCAAGAGTATGCTTCATAATCATTTTAATCCAAGCTTACTGGCCTACTTACGCCACTTTTCTACTCTGCTCTCCTTTTTCTACCAAAATTCAGCATTATTTTCCTTTCTTGTTCCTATGAAAGGGCGAGTATGTAAGAAAATACTGTCTTACCGCTCATTGCGTGTGTTTTTTTTTCAATGGCTCTGTGGGGGTCAGTGTGCTGAGCAATGAGAAGCAAAGGAGAGGCGCGGAGCCAGGAGCTGCAGAGCTAGTGCAGTGATGGTGGGTGCAACAGGGATTAAGGGCACTACAGACTGAGTCTGGTAGATAAAAAGGATTTAAGCAAGATGTATGGGGTTCTGAGTGGTATCCCCCTTTGTTTTGTCACTGATCTGTACTGCACACTGGCTTTTTCTCCCTTGATGCCTCATCTTATACTACAGGTCTTTAAATGGGGAATGGATGAAGGTCAATGTGTAATGTGAAAGACAAAGCACTGCAACACAGAAGCAACAACACACTCCATTTAATGGCGGCAGGCACTCGTCCAAACACTGGCATGGTTTTACAGAACAAATTCAAAGGACCTGTGAAATATCTCTCTCGCTCTCTCTCTCTCTATATATATATATATATGTATATTGTTAAATATAACCATCCCTGTTATTTTTATATAAAAAACACCACATAATAGAATAAGGGCATCAACAAAGTGAAGCATGAGCTCAACTAACACTTTTTTTAAACAGTAGACATGGCACTCCTTCTCTTCTCTGCTTCTCTT
>NW_022605598.1:101104-101275 GCF_008692095.1 Etheostoma spectabile | reverse complement strand
ATAGTCGTCAGATTAATTTACCATGTAATCAATAATATAATAAAACTAGAAGGGGGCAGGGCAGTAAAGCCCCTCCAGGCTCCTCTCTTTACCCTGTCTCTCTTAGTTATGCTGTTATAGTTTTAGACTGCCGGGGGACTTCTTTTGACACACTGAGCTCCTCTCTCCTTT
>NW_022605598.1:100996-101094 GCF_008692095.1 Etheostoma spectabile | reverse complement strand
CTTTCCATTTGTGTGCATCCATGTCCCAGAAATGCTTCTCACTAACCTAGCTCTGGGGAGTTATTCCCCGGAGTCCTTATGTTCTTTTTCCCCCAGCA
>NW_022605598.1:99894-100986 GCF_008692095.1 Etheostoma spectabile | reverse complement strand
GATCAGGGAGGATCCAAAATCATGGTTGCAGCTGTTGCCGTGGTCCTGCTACACGTCCTGCGATGCCCTGTTACGTCGTGCTGCTCTCTGCGGTGCCCGGCTACGCTCTGCTATACCTTGTAATGCCATGCAGCGCCCTGCTATGTCACTGTTCCATTATCTTTTATTGTGACTGTTATTGCCACGCTTCATTTCAACCCCAACCGGTTCTTTAGAAACCGCCTACCAAGCGCCTTGGTCTGACCAAGGTTTCTTCCTTAAAGGGAGTTTTTCCTCACCACTGTCACACTGTTGCTTGCTCTGGGGGAACTACTAGAACTGTTGGTTCCTTCTAAATTATGTGGTCTAGTGTGTTCTAGACCTACTCTATCTGTAAAGTGTCTTGAGATAACACTCGTTATGAATTGATACTATAAATAAAATTGAATTGATTAGACTAAACTCTGTTAGTTCTTAATGGAAATATTAGTTCTTCCTACTTGAAATTAAAGTGCAGTAATTTAAATCCAATGGAAGAATTATGGCTCTATCTTTATCAAAAGGAGAAGGGCCACTGTGTTATTTCAAAAAGAATACAAAAAACATTAAGTGCACCATAACCCATAACACTGTTCACTGTTTTCAAAATAAAATGGATCTGTTCTTTATATTTTCATGTTACATCTGCCATAAAAATACAGTTTGGGATTTACTGTGTTACTGAAACTTCGGGGAGAGGGAATAGTTCAAGTAATGTTATTTTAATTATATACTGAAATCCTGCATATCCTATGACCAGGGCATGAAATTAACACCCGCCCGACAACAACACCTGAATTTTGCAATTGGCAGGTAACACTGTCAATCTACCTGCCGCATTGGCTGGTAGCCAATGAGAGAATTGAGTGATTCAGACACGTAATTATCGGTAAGCAGGGTACGCAGTTGCTTAGTGGGTTCGGACCAATCAGGGGCCTGCATCACAGGAAGACATTGATTGACAGCCGGGGCCCCTTATTGCATTTTCATTACTCGCGACAATCCCAGCAGTCTCACGTGCACCTACTGACCAAGCGGAAGTGAGAACGGGTCAAATTCATTTCCTTGTTTCTG
>NW_022605598.1:98510-99884 GCF_008692095.1 Etheostoma spectabile | reverse complement strand
TGAAGACGAGACGCGTGTGACTCGAAAACCTCACCAACAAAATGTACAGCAAAAGACGTCCTGCCAACCAGTCCAATAAGTACTTTATCAAACTGTATGATTGTGTGTCCCAGCCCGGTCCCCGTGCTGTAGTACGTTATGATGGCGCAATGTCCACAAGTAGGCTTATAGAAACACTGCAATTCCTGTTTTTCACCTTTATGAGGCAAAAAGGTGGCTGGTACAAAGTGACAGCAGGTGGTCAAAAAAGTTAACTTCACGCCCTGCTTATGACTGCATGGCCTTGGCTTTAAACTCGGCCAATGCTTTAGTTGTGAATCTACATTACTTTAAAAACTTTCCTACTCAACAGAAAATCACCTTTTATTTAGTATTACCATTTATTGTTGTTACTGTTACAGGTAGGTAGTTACTGAACTGTTAATTGTAAAGTTCAGCACTTGTATCAATACTCTATGTCACCCCCTTCTCTCTCTGTCTCCCATCCTTCTGTGACTGTACACCATAAAAAGGAAATTGCTCTTCTAAACAAGCTGTATTTATTTTGTTCACATTCCTCTCACCTTGAGCACATATGAGTGATTTGTTTGCCGATGGGTATCTGCTGCCTTTCCAGTAAGTGTAATTGAATGGCGGCTGACCAGACCCGATATTGCAGCATAATGAACTACTTCATTAAGCTTAGCTACTCCCAGGAAGCTAGTAGACCAACAGAGCACACATATTTGACTCCATTCTCGCTGACTGCCAAAGGAGATTGTATTTAGGTGCCAATTTCACACTGTGCCCCAAAATATAGTTATAAATACTTACTGTACACAACCCTCCTCCAACTATCCTTCTTCATGTAACAATACAATAATGTTAAAAAGGAAAATGGCAGTTTATTTCTGAACCAGCATAGTAAATTAAATATGAGCAAACTACATGAGTTGGGACCATTATACACTCATTTCATAGGGCCATTTTTCCATTTAAAATGTGAATACAGTATTGAAAATACAAATGCTCTGCCTAGAGCCGTCTGACTTCAAACTTGGTTTAATGACCATAGAGGATGCAACATAACAGAAGGGCAGTCACACACAACTGAAGCTACATGTCCAGCCAGCCTACAGAGTAACACCCATGCGCAGGATAACTTCCTACTAGTACGGTTCGTAGACTGTGAACAACATATACTGAACACAGTGACTGATCTGCAGTGTGAAAATGGTGGCGGAAATCAGACATTAAGTCAAACGTGCACTGCAAATTATTTGGTTCTTACCAAGATAAAAAAATAGATTTAGAAGTGTTAGATAATTTATCTTATCATCTTATTTTAAGTGTTCAACTTTGCACTATAATCTTAAATCAAGCAAGCTTGTCAAG
>NW_022605598.1:96922-98500 GCF_008692095.1 Etheostoma spectabile | reverse complement strand
TTGCTGCATGGACAGATAATTTCACTTGTTTTTAGTTAGTAAATTTCACTTGTTAGTAAATACTCAGATTTAGTATTTTTCTCTTGTTTTTAGACACCCCTTTCTTGCTGTGTGAGCAATGACATTAAACGCAAAATTAGATGTCATTAAACCTTTGTTTGTTTGTGTGTGTGTGTGTGTGTGTGTGTGTGTTATACTCACTGCTGTTTAACATTTGGAAGAGGCTTAGGAGCAGTAGGCCCCTCCACTTCTGGTATATATTGAATATGAAAATATGAATATCCACTTCAAAGGCTAAAAAGAGCCTGCATTTCAGGCTTATGAGCATAAGCTACTTTATAAAAATACAGATAACTAATTTTCAGTCAGAATAGGCCAGCACAGGATAAACCAACGTTTCATCACCCCTTTCTGAATGAAAATTAATTATTTTGTCTCTTTTGTTTCACACCAGACTGTGCCAGATTGGGAATGTATTTATCTATTTTCCAATAAGCATCCTTTTTGAATGTCGTCTGAGCTCAATCACATTATAGTTAAAAATGTATATAACAAAGCTACTGAAAATTAGATTGAAGCAAATGTTCCTGTAATTGGTTTGCACAAATTTCTGGGCAAGTCCATTGTGCAGCAGCATCTCCTTGTTTAGGTTATGAATACAAAATCATGTTAATGTAGCAGAAGGGAACAATGGCTATGATTAAATGTGTGGTTGTGTACGCATTATTTTTCTCATTGGCATGCTAAAGAGGCATTTACTTTATCCTCAGCATATTGCCACTGGTGGATTGTAACTTTACTAACTTTTCATGACAGTGACAAAGGGAAGTTAAATTGAACCAATTTTTTTTGGTAGTTCATATTTTCATATAAATAATGATATCAAAGCAGCCAGGATGTCATTAATATACTCCAACAGAAAAGACCAACCTGGGGAGAAAATACCTTTCCCTCTTTAGCGTTTAGCTTGGTGGTAGTCACCAATGGGTGACATCCCGGCTGCTACGTTGATTTTTACAGTCCTCTGCCTCTGACAGATGCCATGGGTGCTGATCACCCAAACAACCTGACAATTCAGTGCTTCACACCTGCTCTTGTTGAAAGCAGGTATCTCTCTATATCATCAAGCCTGGTGGCAACATTGATTTTTCCAGTATGATCAAAGTTTCCCTGGTGAAGTCAGAGTGGAGCATCAAGGGTGACAACTCTCTCTCTCTCTGTCTGCAGGGACCTTCCTCTCACTAGTGGGATCAATGCAACTGCACTATAATCATTTGTCACATCAAAAGCTCTGTTTGACAGCATCTTTTTGACAGTGACAGAGTGTCCAGTGTAACAATGATTGGCAAGGGAGGTCTGCGCTGTTGGTAGAGGGAGATAACAGAACAACAGTTAAGGACAACCATTGTATGTCCTGGTGAGAAAAGAGAGGGAAAAACACATGATGAGATGACAATGCCCTGGCTGCCTGTGGAAATCAAAGGGCATTTTTTCTGGCAGGGGAAGAAAAGAATGGCTTCATCTCTACTGAGTAATATGTGACTGTCTACATGTCTACATTCCCCCTCTGTCTCATGC
>NW_022605598.1:89439-96912 GCF_008692095.1 Etheostoma spectabile | reverse complement strand
CCAATAACTAAAGCATCCGGCATAGCCAGCATTTGTTATAATGCTGTTTTAGGCAAGACATCAAGACATTTTATCAGTCATCATCATACATTGAGTGTGCAACAGTGTCTCCTGCACTGACATTGTAAATTAAACAGGTTTGGATATAGCTATGGTCCCTCACTGGCAGAAATGAAAAATCACCGCTTAACGAACTGATGTCCCAAACAGCATTGAGTGAACCATCCAGCTAAAGCTGGATATAATAATGACTGAACATCCACCACTTCCACACAAGAACCCCCAGAACCATAATTTCTACCATTTAAAAGCCAGATAACCAAAACTAAAGAAAAAACATAACCCTTTGTGTTACTTGTATGACAATATGGTGGAGCTTCACTGGTGAATTCAATTCAGTTTTTATTTATTTCTATTTCCACGTAGTTTTGTCTGAAAAAAAAAATTGTAGGTCATCCAGGATTTTATTTCTTCATAATGCACATTTGAAGTTTAACTAACTGACGTCTGGCTTGATTGATAGAGAATTGGGTGTCATCCGCATAACAGTGAAAGTTAATTGAGTGTTTCCTAATAATATAGAGCCTAGAGGAAGTATAGGTGAATAGAATTGGTCCAACCAAACAAGATAAAAACACTTAATCTGAGGGAAAAGATACTCAAAACAAGTGAAATTATCTGTCCATGCAGCAAGATATTCTACAAGCTTGCTTAATTTAATATTATAGTGTAAAGTTGAACACTTAAAATAAGAAATTTACTCTTAAAACTAGATAAATATCTAACAAACTATCTAAGTTTTTTATTTGTTTTATTTGTTAAGAACCAAATAATTAGCATTTTTTCAGAAGAGGTTAAAGCACAGCTACTTTAAATGATTGCAATACATAACCTGTTAATAAAGACATATTGATCATATCTAGTAATGAAGTATTAACCATGGGTAAAGCCTCTTTAAGTAGCCTCAATGGGATTGGGTCTAAGAGACAGGTAGGTGGCTTAGATAAAAAGACCTTTAACCTTAATTGGGGAAAGTTTATAGGATAAAAGCAGTCTCAGTATGGGTCAGGTTGTGTCATTATTTCTAGCAATCCTGCATTTATAGGTGAATTGTTAGAAGTTGAGGGGAAGAGGTGATGAATTTGATCTATTATTGTTATAATTTTATCATTAAAGAAACTTGTGAAATCCTCACTACTCAGAGCTATAGGAATAGATGGCTCAATAAAGCTGTGACTATCTGAAAAAAAACCTTGGGTTGTTCTTATTTTGCTCTTTTTTGCTATATGTTTTCAGACTAGTCTTGCCAATCTAAACAAGATTCTTCCAGTTTGGTGGAACGCCATTTAATTTAAAGTTTTTTCGCAGTAATACCAAGTTGCTAGTTTCCTTTGCTTTATCATCTTCTTTTTGAGAGGAGCAACAGAGTCTAAAGTCCTCCATAAAAATACACACAGGTCATCCAACGTGCTTACAGAGTGATGCTAGATCGCTAAAGTCACTCAGCACTACCGATCTCTCTCAATGTCTGCTGGTGTTACAAAATGGACACTTGTTACTGCCTGAAAGTCAGTTCACAGCAGATATAACCGCATATTAAAAGAGGGTAAACAATTCTGAAGTTCTGGACAAACTGAAAATAAGCCAACTGATTTGTGATTTCCTTCTTTGTATAGTCTGAGGACCGATCACCTTCTTCACTCTTCACTCCACATGCCTCTCACTCACTCCACATTTTTTGCTTGACTAACCTCATTTCCTTTTTTTTTAATCCAGTCTTCTCGCTATACAGATTTTTTTTTTGTATGCTGTATGGAGCACCAGGTAGGTTTGTGTGGCATTAAACTATCCATGCCATTGTCTGTTAATGATTTTAATGATCGCATCTCTCTCTGCAGCTCTGTCATGTTTTGAGTTTTACGTGGTTTGACAAGTGCCGTACTCCCAAAGGAAGAGGGGGAGACACAGTGAGGCAGCAGGAGGGGGGGGGGAAAGGATAAAGCAGAAAAGAAGGCAAAGTGAAGGTCTTGAATGAAACCTGTTTTGTTGGCCTATCAGTGTGCAGATAAGCAGATAGTTTACTTCTCACAGTTTTTATCATATGCCACTCACTCCGAGGAACAGTGATTTTCAAAAACACAGATTCGTTGGTTCCATTTCCCAAGTTTAACTGGCTTGCATGTGAGTTGATCAGACTGACAGAGTTCCTGCTCCCCCAGAGATGCTCCCCCCCCCAACTTGCCTTCCACTTGACAAATTAGAAGTGGCACCTTGGCAGTGAAGCATTTTTATTGTTGCTTTCCCCCCAAAGTACCTCTCCTGCACTACCTAAAAGCTTTAAAATACATATGTGTGACATTATTAAGAGACAATCTCTTAATAATATTACTATTATTTAGAGATACAGTCTTTTAGATTGTCAACTCAGAGTTCTTAAAGCAGCCATGGATCTGCTCATCAACATGTTTTCAGTTGAACTCTCGTCTGGCCGTTGGGGAGTAGCCTTGACTGGCGGATGGCATTGACCTCACTCATATCCCATGCCTCTCAACGCTCAACATCAAAGCAAAATGTTCTTAGGCAATGAAGCAGAGCCTCATACAAGGGCGAACCCCAGGAAAGTTTAAAGGGCTATGCGCTACCTTGCCAAGAGTTATACACAACCTCAATTGCCGAGACCTGCAACTCTGTGGCTCTGCACAAGAGAAACAATCTTCTCTTCTTGGTTCATGGAAAGACGGATGTAATATGTTGAACCAGCTGTCATGTTGGCCTTTTAGTTTTGTTCTTTCTTTCCCCCAAATGAGGAAAAAAAGTTCCAGCAATCTCTTAAAATGTGATAATGGGGGTGGCCTCTAGCTCACCAAGTAAGAGCGTTCGCCCAATGTCGGCTAAGTCCTGTCTGGGTTTGAATCTGACCTGAGGCCCTTTGCTGCGTGTCATCCCCCATCTCTCTCCAACATTCCTGTCTGTCCACTGTCACTAACAAAAAGAAAAAAAGAAAAAAAGAATGGAGAAGTCTGTTTCTACAATTTAGTTGTAAAAAGTAATGCAGTAGAAGGTGTAAGGAAAAGAGCTTTAGGTAAGGTTTAATGGGGGAAAAGGACTTTGCTACTGTGGTCACATAACCTTATTGATTATAGTTCAAACTTATCATGTAAACAACGTGTCATCTGTCTATCATAGTTAATGTTCATTTGACAAAATAGCATTAGCAGCCACCATCAGGCCCTTACCCTTCTTTGTCACACGGCCTCTGTCTGATAATAACATTCTTCCTGCTCCTTTCAATCCCCTCCACATGATCTCTGGATTTACATTAGGCCGTCTCTTTCTTTAATTTCCTTTGCACTCTGTCACGCAGCCCGCTAGGCCTTGATGAAACCCTTCCCGATAAGCCTGTGTCATTTTGGAGACCTTGAGAACTGTTACTATTACATCCAAGCTGTCCCCCCCCTCAAAGTTTCAATGAGGCCTTGTTGCAGGAGTCGCAGAATCAGGCCCCAACACAAATGGATGCCAACACATACAAAGCGGAGTGATGTGGCTATCTATAAAAAGCTATCACAAAAAGAGAGGGGAAAAGAAAAAAAACATTAAGATCATCCATTTTAATGAAAGGAGGATGAAACAGTAGGAAACTAAAAGAAGCAGTGCAGGGAATGCAGTTGGACTGAGCTAGATCACAGTGTGCGATACGCTCTGGGAAATAATTCCGGTTGATACAGATTCTGACATATTTTTGCCATTGCCTTGAAGACATCTCAGTTAATATGAAAATCTCTGAAACAAATAGCCACTGAAACCATTACTCTCAAATGTTTGTAAATGTTAGTGTTTTATTGACTGTTGAAAAAGCGAAACAGAAACATTAATTCCTAAATCCTAATCCCAAGACAATTTCAAGAAATTACGTCTATTATGTTAGTGAAGAAAGCAATTAGGACAGACATGGGACCACTGATGTGGTTTTTGAGAGCTCACCCTGCCTACATATCTTCTGACTACCTCATCAATCTTTTAAGCCCATATGAGATGGAAAGGGATCGCTGGGTAAGGTTTTCTTAGCCATTTGAAAGTCTTGGTTTGAAACTGTGAACTATGAAACAGCTTTGAAAACCTCTGCCTGAGGATCTCAGGCTGCATTTCAGCTCACAAGCTTAAAAGATCAATAATCTAGTTGGAAGGTAAACCCAGACCCATCATAAAAGTCTTAAGAACAATAATAAAATGTTCTGACCACCAGCCACTGCAGCGAGGCTTTAAATGGGGCAATGTGATCATATTTAATTATTTCATGTTAAACATGTCACTGCTGCCTTTAAATGGATCGATGCAATGTCACTGATTTTTGCATCATATTCCATATTATATGTATTTACCTCAAGTCAAGTTAACTTTATTGTCAATTCTGCATTGTGCCAGACAGGCAGAGCAATCAAAAATATGTTTTGCTCCAACCTGAATATAAGTAAGATGAGCAATATACTGTAAAAAATTAAAAAATATAAGTAATATATACAATACAATAATACATTCGAAATAGGGCAAATTTAAGGCAATACCAAACAGTAAAGAAAATAAAGGCATTGAAAATTTTCAATATAAAAGGAGGAGTTCCTGAGTGTCTTCTAAAGTAACCAGTGCTGATCCTGATGGGGGGTTCAGAGTCCAGAGTTCTTGGGGGCAGAGGGAAGGGCAGGAGAGGGAGAGAGGGGAGGGAGTTAATCTTTCTAACTGACTGGGGAATGAAGCTGTTTGCCAGTCTGGCAGAACAAGCTCGGCGGCTCCGGTACTACGCTGCTGGCCAACCTGGTATCACCAAATGGCATATGAATAACACTATTAAATTATTTCAATTCTAAACTATTTCATCTGAACTGACTTATATCATGACGTAGTATAACGAGCAAGAAAGTCTGCGTAGGGTAGAGGATGGGTGGATGGATGGGTCAATCAACATGACTTTTACCCGGGCTGCTGTTTGTGTCCCATCCCAAAACTCAACGTTGACTATTTTTTATTGACTACTTAAAATTATACTTTGCCAATTTGAAACCAACTTTGTGTCACCTTTGTGTGGGCAGTGTGTTTAGATGAACGGTGTTTGGCTTCCATCCGTGGTGCCAGTGTACAGAGATGCATTTTGTATCATCTGGCATATCTCAGCAAACACCGGCAGTTTTGCTACGAGGGTTGAACACAGTTCATCTTAACACACTGCCATGGCACAAAGATGGATTTAAATCAGCAAATTAATCTCTTTTACTTACATTTGTAACTTAATTTCCATAACAAGCATATTTATTTTACCTATAACATGATTCTTTCCTAACCCTAACCCTAACCATATAGTTTTGCTGTCGAAAACATAACCAAAGAGTTCACAATTCACATTAACCATGTGTTTAAAACTGACGAGTTGGAAATGAGGACAGTGGGTTAAATGACATGCAAAAAGCTGGCTTGGTTGGCATAATGCAGAACAAGACATTTTGAACAAGACTGATGAATTGAAAACCCAGATAGAGACGGTCAAAGTTTGATGAAAGCATAGTCACCCAAAAACAAGTTAATCTAATCTATCAATTTATATTATATAATAATAATAATATAAAATAATGAAACATTCGTTCTAAATAATGTTTTAAAAAGGTAGTGAAGGGTACTTTACAAGTTAAAGACAAAGAAAATTTATACCAACAACAATAACAACTAGTGATAACTATTAAAAAGGTGCAGAAAACAACAAAGAAACAGGATATAAAACAAAAAATGGCTAATTTGTTAACAGGTTAAAAGCAGATTTAAATAGATGGGTTTTGAGTAGGGATGAGCGAGCACAGCATTATCTGTATCTGTATCTGTTTACCACATGAATTATCTGTATCCGGATCCGTACTCGGACTGGGCGGGCCTAACCCGGAAGTGGTCAGATTTAACCGGAAGTGGGTCGGGTTCTCTTGAAATGTGCAGGGCTTTAACCGGTATGTTATTTAAGCTGCAATTGATATGAGTTGATCAAAAATTATTGCTGATTGAAACATTTACATGACAGCATCAAGCTTCAGATCATGGTGTGTCATGGTAACAAACAATTATATACAGAACGTTTTGCAACATGAATACAACACATGCGGTTGCAATTATGAGTAAAATGTAATGAACAAGAGTTTTCATACTCAATATAACTTCTTTTTTAAACTTTTTATTATTTATGATCAGTGTGATTGTTTTTTTTGGTTTCTTTTTATTTTTTTAATTTCTTTTATTTCCCACAAGGTATGTGTGTGTGGTGTGTGTGGTGGTGTGTGTGTGGTGTGTGTGTGTGGTTTGTGTGTGGTGAGTAAGAGAGAGACACAGAGAGAGAGGGGGCGATGGCAGAGACGCAACGGGAGTTGCATTTAAACCAAGCAGCATGTCTGAAACCCACGTTCACCAGAAATCTACTGGTTACTATGTAAGGACTACAAACCCCACGTTCACCAGAAATCTACTGGTTACTATGTAAGGACTACAAACCCCACATTCACCAGAAATCTACTGGTTACCATGTAAGTACTACAAACCGAAGTTAAAAACAAACCTGAAGCTTAAGAAACCCTAAACGTTAACGGAACATATCCGCAGACCTGATTGACTGACAGAGCGGGAGCGCGAGAGCGAGCGAGAGAGAGAGAGAGAGAGCGCATTTCTCCGTGTTCTGTGTGTGTGTGATAGAGCCGAGCGGGTTTGTAGGCGGGGGGGGGGGCTGTGATTATCACAGAACGCAGAGCGGCCAGTTGAGGAGTTTTATTCAATCCGAGCACCACCTGCAAGCAAAAGAAGAAAAAAAAAAAGAGAGTGGATGAACAATAAAGGGCCAATTGAAAATACAAAAAGTAAAGAAAACAGGATATGAGGCGCATATTATCGATATAATATTGTACCGGCAAAGTGCTTTATCCGTACCGGATACTCGTTTCAGCCGGATACTCGGATCACCCCTAGTTTTGAGTGCGGTTTTATTGTGAGCAAGTGATGAGGAAAATCTGAGGTGTTGGGGGAGAGGGTTCCAGAGGGAGGGGTCAGCAACAGAGAAGGCCCTGGATTTCAGATCAGTTGTTGTTGAGTTTGAGGAAGTTAGCTTGTATCCATGCTTTTATTTCTGTAAGGCAGTTTGTGAGTGTGGAGTAGGTGGAAGCATTAATAGATTTGGTGGAGATTTAAAGCTGGGTGTCATTGGCATAGCAGTGGAAATGTGGTCCATGATGGCATATGATGTGACCAAGGGTGAACATGTAAAATATAAAGAGGGGGGACCAAGCACCGCGCCTTGGGGGACTCCCTGCGAGACTAGGAGAGGAGGAGGTAATTTTGCGTCCGTTTTCCATTGCCGATTGACGCCTCAGCGTGGCTGGTCACCATAGCTACGCGTGATGTTGTAATAGTTTTGATATACTTTTGATTTCCTTCTTTATAGAGCTGTGTAGA
>NW_022605598.1:89116-89429 GCF_008692095.1 Etheostoma spectabile | reverse complement strand
ACTTTATGTTATCACTATTATTATTACAATAATAATAGTGATAACGAAAGAAGAATTTTGCTTTTAACAACTGTGTCAGTAACTCTCACAATAAATAATAGTTGCAAGAAATACAACACCTGTGATTACATCATGCACAACAAATGACAAATGAATTTACATTTCATTTTTTTGTTTCCAATCAAGCTAAGCCAGAGAAAGAAAGATAGAAGGAAAGAGCACACATCCAAGAACAGCTTGGCGGCTACTTGCCACAGCCAGAAGAAATGTTTTGTCTCAAAAGAAGCTGAAGGAAGCAACAAAAATCACCGCT
>NW_022605598.1:88720-89106 GCF_008692095.1 Etheostoma spectabile | reverse complement strand
GGAGTTTGGGAATTCCGACGGAGTTCAGACGTCGACCTGACTGTTGTTCGCAGACACAAAAGGGTAAGTTAAGTTTCCTGGTAACGTTAGCTAACATTTGCATGTGTTAGGGGCTCCGGTCAGTATTTACTATACGCTATATAAAGTACATGAACTTTAGCAACCATGATTACACACCAAAACATGTCTGCTGTGTACCGTTTGTGTTTCAGAGCATTCACGCTTTGCAAAATCGCCGCCGCAGACCGTCGGGTGGGCGTTCAATGTCCAACTGGTGAAATCTCTGGTTCTGACCTGCTGTCTAAAGTACAATCTTTATGAGAGTCATTGAGAGGCTTATGACAACGACTGGGATGCATCTGGGACAGCAGAGCCGGGGGGGACAC
>NW_022605598.1:86030-88697 GCF_008692095.1 Etheostoma spectabile | reverse complement strand
GACCGGGATGTACGGGAGGGTTTGATGCGCTACTTGAAAAGCTAAATAAAAACTTTTCCTTGATATATTGTCTTGTTTCTTTAAAGTAACAGTATGCAATATTGGAAACGACATAAAGCCCCTAATAGCCCTTAATATTGAACAATTGATAAGTGAGAATAGTGCAGAGAGTAGATAATCTGTCGGTGTCCGGCTAGATTTTTTTTTTAAATGTCCCGTTTGTTCTGGACACACACTCCGCACTCTTGTTTGCTAAAAACGCAGTCATGAGTGACGATTCTCTCCGACCAACCAGCAGTCTGCAGGTTTCCACGTCACCTTTTGGTATCGTCTCAGCTCACTTGGAACCTCGACTGAGGTAGTACTAAAAAAAGTACCTGGTAGCAGGTCCCAGGGAATTTTTTTGTAATGGAAAACCAAAAAAGGCGAGTAGAGTTGAGGCAAGTGGAGTAGATACCACGCAGTGGAAAACCACCATTTGATTCATGACTTAATAGTTTTTTAACCATAATGAGTAGAAACACAGGTTTCTGCAACTAAAATCTTCCACTTGCGCTGTTGCGCTGTGTTTGGTGTCTTCAAATCCCTTACAGAATTATTTTAATCCAGCCATCAAATCTAGCATTTTTTTGTGCTCTTTGTGCAATAAATCCAAACTCTTAGATTGGTTGTGTACAACATTGTTGATGTTTCACAAGCTTTCTTTTTAAATGAAACCAAGTGGACCATAAATTCAATTCAATTTTATTTATAGTATCAATTCATAACAAGAGTTATCTCAAGACACTATACAGATGGACCACACTCCAGAATTTACAAGGACCCAACAGTTCTAGTAGTTTCTTCCAGAGCAAGCAACAGTGCGACAGTGGCGAGGAAAAACTTCCTTTTAGGAAACCTCGGTCAGACCCAGGCTCTTGGTAGGCGGTGTCTGACGGGCCGGTTGGGGTTAGAACAATAACTTAGGTCTCAGAAGGTATAAGAGCCCCTAATATACTCCTTTTCAGCACCATGTTTGTACTATTGGTGTCTCCTAGAATAGGTTTACATGCTTTAATGTTCAAAAAACATACTACGTTTTTCATACTGCCCACTGCTGCAGCTTCTCTGTCTGAAACACTCTGTATGAGCCCTTGACCCTCATTCCTGAAAAAGCCCAATTTGCTTTGATTGGTCAGCTTGCCACTGTGTTGTGATTGATCAACCAAATTTAAAAAAAAGAAGCCATTTGGTGGACTGTGCTTTCTTAGGTAGCACCTTTAGGCAGTACAAATTAAAAACTGGGCTGACTTTATCAATGAAATACATCATTAATTGAGGAATTTCAAACGGGAATGTTGGAGAGCCGTTTTCAGGCAGTCAAGAAATAGCACTTTCTGTGAGAGAGAAAGCTCCCTTTGGAGTGTCATGTTTTTTTGTACATTAAACATCTATTACATACACAAAAAAACTATAAAACACACTAAAAGACGGGAAAAATAAAAAAAGCATAATAGGGATTCTGGAACTGTGTCATTTTTCAATTGATGATCATAAATGACATGTAACAGCAAACGAGACTAACAGTAAAAAGAACATTATTTTTATGTAGTTTTCATTAATACCTTTGCCTAGTTCCGATATTTCTTACAAAGTGACAGAATGATTTACGGTGACTATATGATCTCCTGAAAACACTACCTCAGTAATGTACAGTTGGTAATACAGCACTGTAACTTTTGTCCGAAGCGGCAGCTAGAATCAACACAAACTGAAAATTACATTTAGCCACTTTAACATATCCTTCATACGGATCAAGTCAAATATTGTTAAAAGCGCTTCGTAGTAATTCTGAGTGGTGCACCACGCCAGGGGTAGTGCTCCGCCAATTGGATTGGATATTAGTATTAAGCAAGCATCTACTGAGCCTGCTCTGCCAGTGAATTAGCCAATCAGAAGCAGAGTAGAGCGGGGCTTCACGGAAAGCGGATTGTCCAACCCTACTTTACAACATCCTGGAGTATTGGAAAGGTTTGTATTTTTTTTTTTTAGATCTGATGAAGCAGAGGTTTGTTCAAGTGTTTCTTTTTCAAATTAGTGTGTTTTTTATTAGTTACTTGATGCTATAAAAACATGGTTGTGTAGATTTCTGTTTCCTGTTCATATATTTTTGTTTCCTGTATAAGTTTCCAGTAAGTGTATTTTCTATGTTCGCTGTTTCTGTACTGTGGGTTGTTTCCTGTTGATTGTGTATAATTCAGTCATTATTGTTGTGATTATTGTGCTCCCTGTTATTGGTTCTGTTTACTGTTTCATGTCCTAGTCCGTGTTGTACTTCCTGTCTTGTGTTTTCCAGTAAGTGTCAGTTTTCCAGTAAGTGTATGTTCTATTTCCTGTTTTATTTTGACGTCTCGGTTTTCGCCCCGGTCTTGTCTAGTTTTACTTCCTGTGTTTTCCTTCCTGTATGTTGTTCTGCCCCACCCTGATGTGTATCACCTGTTACTTGTTTGCTCGTTACTTCTTGTATTTAGCCTCTGTGTTCCCTTTGTCTTGTGTCAGAACATTTTGTTTGCAGCATGTCCCTGCGTCAGCGTGTTGTATGTTAAGCTTCCCTGTGTTTTCTGTACTCTCATCTTGTTATTCTCCACTCATGTTCAATAAAAACAGACAACAGCAGTTGTTGAAAAC
>NW_022605598.1:82559-86020 GCF_008692095.1 Etheostoma spectabile | reverse complement strand
CCAACAAAACATAAAAAGGAGAAAACAGTAACAATTCACACAAACTAAATTTCCCACTGACTACCACTGTAAAAACTTTCATGTTAACAATATCTAATAACCACTTTAAGGAGTTATTGCATTATGTTACAATGTTTAAAACAGATAACAGAAAACAGTTTTCAAATATCCAATCACAAGGTTAAGGTAAAATTTTACAAAGAAATTCTAAAGACAAAATAAAAAAAAATATATATTTCAGTCAGGACCACTTTGTCAAAATAGATTAATTCATCTGCAACTTGTATTTGGCGGTGTGGTATGTTCTGGGGCCTCCCCGCACTTGAGCATGAGGCAGGGAGATCACAGCTCCCTGCTCTTCCAAGTGCATACATGGGAAGCCTTAAGCAGGGAGAGCAGCAGTGCAGGATCCCCATGGGATACAGTGCAACATCAATGACAGAGACACAACATTGATTAAGTCAGACAACATGAATTTAAAGCAACACCAACGATTCTTTTGCACCTTAAAATAATGTATCCACAATCGTTTCAGTGGCTCATCAACTCGTAACAGGGTGAACGGCCCTCATTAGGCTATCACCGCGCTATGCAAGTTTGCCAGATCGGGTAGCGGTTCTGTAATGAGATGGCAGTAATAGACAATTCCGCTTCAAACCTGTAGGGGGACCGGAGAGGACAAGTGCTTAGGTGTTACTTTAAAAGGAGGAGCTGGGGTGGAGGTGGATTGCAAGCGCTAGCAGAGATGCAGCGAGGTAGGGAAAGCAGTTTAAATAGAGCATACTATGCCAGAACGTTGCCAGAGTTTTTACTCTCTCGTGATGGGAATTGAGTTGCAAGTGAAGTCTTGAACTAAAGATAAAGAAAAACAGAGATGTGACCGTAATGTTTGAGAAAAGCATCTCTCTGTTGCATACTCTTATCCAGCCTCACCCCCAACTGCTCCCCCACCTCTTTACAAACTGACAAAATGGTGCAATCTGAAATTGGAAATCGAAAGGTGGAGAAAAATAGTTCTCCATTCCCTCATCAAAATACTTTATTTATTTTTGTGTCACCCCACCCCCTACACCAAAATACACTCTGTTGTTTCCCATACTGCCAAGCAGAGAGAAAAATAAAATATTGAGTGTATGCTCCTCCACCTTTCCCTAGCAGCTATCTGATCTGACATTAAGGCCTATTATAAGGTGACCTCCCACTCATACCTCATTTCTAGACCCTCAGCAGTGCCATTTTCACTTTAGATAAGGCCACAACAAACTACACTCTCAGTCCAAAGACTTCGCTGTGTATCAACTTCCACTTTCCCCCAGCATGCCCTGAGAGGCGGCCTGGCTTCTCATCCTCGCTTATTAACTCAGTTAATGTGACAAGGCTTGCAGACCTTTACCGAGTCCTGGCTTGAGTCTTGCCTTCACCATGTAAGCCCGTACTTAGTAACTTTTTTTTTTGTGGTCCCTAATGAAAAAACGGGCGGCTTATTTAATGCCCACTCTGGGCCTGCTGAATCCAGGCTAATGGATACGGGGGACAGTGGGGCTCATTTAAGGCTGTTTATGATTTGGACCTGGGCCAAGCAGCGGTGAATGAGCCCAGCGAGATTTGGATATGTTGTTAGTCCTTTTCGTTTATTGAAATGGCTGAAATTGTACAGTTACAAGTGGCATAAAAATATAAAATAAAAAAGTGTTATAATGGGAGATGAGCAGAGTTAAAATTAAAGACTACAAACATGATTCTTAAAGTTACATAATTAAAGCACTTCTTGTTTTTTACTTTTTTAAACACAGTACCTGACTAATTTGACTGACTAAGTTTCTCCTGACGCCACTGTATGTTTTTAATGCTTTGCAATTGGAGTGTCACATATTCAGCATGACAAGATGCTGAGCGTCTGCACAATCATGGGGAAGACTGCTGACCTGACAGTTGTGCAGAAAGCCATCATTGAGACCCTCCACAAGGAGGGAAAGTCTCAAAAGGTAATTGCAAAAAAAGTTGGATGTTCTCAAAGTGCTGTATCAAAGCACATTAACAGAAAGTTAAGTGGAAGGGAAAAGTGTGGAAGAAAAAGATGCACAAGCAGCACGGAAGACCATAGCCTAGAGAGGACTGTCAGAAAAAGGCCATCCAAAAGTATGGGGGAGCTTCACAAAGAGTGGACTGAGGATGGAGTTACTGCATCAAGAGCCACCACACACACAATTTTGAAGCTCATTTGGAAACCAAGGTCCCAGAGTCTGGAGGAAGAATGGAAAGGCACACAATACAAGCTGCTTAAAGTCCAGTGTGAAGTTTCCACAGTCTGTGTTGATTTGGGAAGCCATGTTTTAGTGATGGTCAAATGAGGCTTTGTGAACCAGTGTCTTTATTTTCTCAGTCCGCTAAATGGCGCTCTTGGTTTTAAGAGAAAGGCCTAAGGCATTGCAATTCAGTGTATTCAACACTTTGTTGAACAGAGAGGGCCATCTAGAGGGCTCTGAAAATAAAGACACTGGCTCACAAAGCTTCATTTGACCATCACTACATCTGCTGGTGTTGAGCCCCTGTGCTTTATTAAGGCCAGAGTCAAGCTGTCTACCAGGACGTTTTAGAGCACTTCATACTTCCTTCAGCAAACAAGCTTTATGGAGATGCTGACTTCATTTTCCAGCAACACTTGCCCACACTGCCAGAAGTGCCAAAACACGGTTCAATGACCATGGGATTACTGTGCTGGATTGACTAGCAAACTCTCCTGACCTGAACCCCATATGGGGCATTGCCAAGAGAAAGATGAGAGACATGAGACCAAACAATGCAGAAAAGCTGAAGGCAGCTACTGAAGCATCCTGGTCTTCCATAACCTCAGCAGAGCCACAGGCTGATAGCATCCATACTATTGATGCAGTAATTCATGCAAAAGGGGCCCAAACCAACTACTACATATGCATCATTATACTTTCCAGAGGGCCGACATTTCTGTATTTAAAATCCTTGTATTGATTTCATGTAATGAGATTTTGAATTTAGGGTTTTCATAAGCTGTTAGCCATAATCAACATTTTAACAAATAAAGCCTTGACATATCTCACTTTGCCTGTAATGAGTCTATATAACATATTAGTTTCACTTCTTAAGTTGAATTACTGAAATAAATTTAGTTTCACCTGTATATCTGTCCTCTCTACCTACGTGCTTCACCCTTCCCCTCATCCAGAGACAGTACTCCACCTTGTGCCACCATGGCTGCTTACTAAGAACAGTGCCAACCCATATGCTGCCATATTTACTTCTCTGGATATTCTGTATCATAACAACAAGATTCTACAAAGGTGTCTTAGCTGAAAAAACCCTGCACCTCCAAAGCTCCCAGCTGGGTGTTTTCAGAGCGTTTGGCATTTTGTTGCAGCCTTACAAAAGTACTTTTTTTATTTTGACCATGTTATGTTTAATAAAAACAGACAACAGCAGTTGTT
>NW_022605598.1:77467-82549 GCF_008692095.1 Etheostoma spectabile | reverse complement strand
CCAACAAAACATAAAAAGGAGAAAAAAAGAGAAAGATAACATGAATAATTTATTCAGCAAATGTCCTTAATTTACATGCCGGAAAAGAGTGGGTAGGAGTATAAACTTATTTAATCCTACCGCTTATTAATTAAAAAATAATTTACAATAACTTAATACAATTCTAGAGCTTGATACACTTATCGCTTTTCACACCCACAGTTACTTAATTACAGTTAAATACAGTTTATATTTACACAGCTGGAGCCGCTGGGTAGGTGGGTTACCTCTCAAAGGAAACTCACTGATGGAAAATGAGAAAATAATCAAGTCAAGTCAAGGGTAAGCAAGATGTCAGTCAGTCAGCAAGCTACTCTGACAGAGAGAAACTCTAAGTACCCCAGAGAATTACATTCTGCATTCTGTCATGTCTCCTGCCAACAATCAGACACGGATACAAACGCTTCAGTAGACTATTCAGCCTGCATCAATGGCTACAAAATTTCTGCACAGCAACAGGCCTGGCCTATATCAGTAATGTCGACATATTCTGGTCGAGACCACAGCTATTCAGATTAGACGGGCTACATCCAAGCAGGAAAAGGTCTAGACAGTTAATTTACAATTTCACTAAATTATTCCTTTGAATCTCCCACCTAGATTAGACTAACAACTAGTCAGAGCAAAGGCAAAGTAAAGGCCCATTAACCAGCCCAGCAAACTGAACAACTTTCAACCGGTGGCGCTCACTTCACACCTGATACAAAAGTGGTTAGCATAGCAAGCTAGCGTTTTTTTTAAACGTTTCAATTAAGGACATGGTTGCAAATATATACGTCCAGGACTGTGTAGAGCACAAAACAAGACTGTCAAAAATTATTTAAGCCAAAAATACTTACATTCATAGGTCTCTCTGGTCACCGTTGTTGCCGGCTGCGCAGTGTATTCTGGGTACCCCTTACTTATCTAGCCCTTGCCCTTAGCCCTAACCCTCGATCAAAATGTGTATTGGAACAGCCCTTACTCTCACATGAACGTGCAAAACTAAGGAGAACGGGTAAGACAGAGGAATGAGATTCAGCCTAAGTCTAAGTCTAATTGTTTTTGCCACAGTTTTGGGATTATTATTCTACCAATCAAATCAAGGGGGGCAATATCAACTTTAACAATTTTTTATATCAACTCATTTGTAGGGGTGGAAGGGTACACAGAAGTCACGGTTCGGTTCATACCTCAGGTTCAGACATCATGGTTCGGTACAATGGAGGGAAAAGAAGAAAAAAAAATACATGTGTGCATGTCTCAGGCTGTACCACCTAGTGTCATACAATCTCTCCCCTTAGTGTGTAAAGTAAGAAGTAAACAGTAAACAATAATTACCCCATCATCTCCAGACTCCAGCTGTAACTTGTAAACAAAATAACACAATCTGCTATAAAATTGAAAATGCAGTGCCCGGGTTGGATCAGTGCTAGAGCAGGCGCACATGTACTTTGAGGTTTATGTGTTGAGGTCCAGGGTTTGAATCTGACCTGTGATGATTTCCTGCATGTGTCCCCTCTCTCCACTTTCTCACCTAGCTGTCCTATCAAATAAAGGTGGAAAAGCCCCGAACAAAAATACAACTGAAAATGCATCTTATTTATGAAAGTGCAAATTACATACAATAATAACAACAACAAATATGTGGACGGGAGGGCATGTTGTAACAGGGTTCAAGTACATGCAGAAAATACTTAAAGCCTTATTTGTATTTGTATCTAAAGACTGGTTAAGCACTATAGGGAGGAGAAGTTGGACAGCTTTTTTCTGAAAGATGGTGCTGGATATGTGGTAGCATGTTAGATGTATTTTGACTCTTATACCTGACAACTGCTGAACAACGCTGACACAGTCCTCGTCTTATCCACCACTCTCTCACCCATTGTAACTGACCCAAAGACCAAAGTTCACGAGGCGGGGACAGCACCAGGCAGGAAGGCATGACGCGAGAGGGCATGACACGGGATGCTCCAAGCTGCAGCCATACAGTCTCAAAGTTTTCCCAAACTTGCAATCTTAAAGAGGCCGGCGGGTCCTGTAGCTCTTGTGGATCGCCACCACTCGCCATACTCTTCCTTAGTGCTGCTGTCTCTGACTCACTCTCTGGACCGTACACCTGACTCTGTGTAAATTCATGGACTGAACCGAGACGCCCGTGCTGTTTCGGTTTAATACAAATACATGTACCGTTCCACCCCTACTTATGTATCATTCCTGATAACTTGATCTGCTGGAAATTTGGTGTGTAGACATGTAATCAGGAGTCCTAAATGTTAATAGATACGTTGCCTTTTTATTGGAGGGATGAATGTCTCAACCATCAATCAATTTTATTTACCCCGCCAGAAAGGTTTAAATTTAAAGAAGCCAAGCTTGTCTGAGGCCATACATAATATACAATTTAAAACTTCAGAAGCAAACTATGTCCAGCCTTCTCAGAAGGAACATAAAGAGAATTGAAAAGATCCTTGCAGAGCACAACCTTCCAGATCTACAAAGGTTGAAGTGGACGGGTTCAAAGAAAGCATGCAGAGAACATTTATTGTAAGCCCCTGTGGTGATTGCTTCTGCTCTCTATTAAAAAAAAGGCATCACCCCTCCTCCCACACGCCTAGTTTACCACGTAGAAAAAATAATGAGGCAAGATTAAACGGAGCACGCTCAGATGGATTTGTGCCTCATGGGCATCAGATCACAGACAAATGTCGAGCATTAATGACAAGAGCGTCATGATGCAGGCACTCTGGGAAACAGACAATGGTCAGTTCAGCTGAGATACTGACTGAGCTACTTTACCGACTAGCTATCTCTGGGTCCACGCAGTCAACCAGGGAGTGAGCCAATTTTATGCAGAAACCAGACTGGAATAAACAACTAAAGCCCAACACAAGTGTCCACAGTAGAGGCACAACACCTTTGTGATGGGCTGCATGGTAATTGTAACACATTCTCTTGAGGTGAGGTACTTGGTTCCCGCTCTCCATGTCTCCCTCCCCCTGCAGGAGTTCTTGTGTACAAGTTAAAAGGCTGATTTACATTTATATTGGCAAAGAGAGGCATAGGGCTGTAATTGGTGTTGTGGAGCCTGATCTACAGGCAAACAGATGCTTCTCTGCACACACTCATGCACTGTGCATACGTAAATCCGCACATGTACACAGGCAAACAAAAACCCTTTTGCAACATTGATCATTTAAAGAAGGACTATGAGCACATGTCTGCTCAGCTGTGTGTTAGAGTGTATCTGTGTGACTGGTGTGAGATTGAATGAGACATGTTCTGAATAAAGAGATAAAATAAAAACACATTCACATCTACATCAACAATGTAGAGAGCCAGCGCTGTGTATAGCGCTGTGCCGGGAAAAATGCAGGCAGAGCCTGCCTACCCATATCAAATCAGCAGCTCAGTTCTTCAAAGCCCCTGCCGTCCTACAACACAAAACACATCGGCCTGTCAATAGCTGCAGCCATTTGTTTACCCCAGCCCCCTTCGAGCAGTGCCAGGAAACGCAGATAGGACCGCAAAGTGCAACACAGCCAGAGATCACAGTAACAGAGAATAACATTTGTGTCTGCAATACTTTAGGAAGAAATAGGTTGATGTACTATTCACCCTCATAGTGCTTGGCTGGGCTGCTGAATGATGAAATGATTGCAGCAAATAAAATCCAAGTAAATATAAAATAGAAGATGCAACGTGCAATCAACCACAAGCGAAAGTGCACACACATGCTAAACAATACTGCTTGACCAAACAAGCAACACCTTCCATCTTTAGACTGTCACTGGTTGGCAGGCCTTCCCTCTTTTCCTTAGCCTTCAGCTCCTTTTCCGATTTCACTGCGGTTTAAGGCACAACTGTGCAACATCAATCACCTCCAGGAGGGTTTGTCATTAGATTTAACTCAGAAAGCCAAACATGCCACATAGTTGCTGTGGCCTTCACTCATGGCCAGAAATAATGGTGAAATACACTCTGGTTCACAGGAAAAAACTAAAGTATGTTAAGCAATACTACACATATTGTGTATGTCAGTTCAGGACTGTGTCCAGTTCACGCTCCATCTCAGCTGGGATGCAGAGTGATGGTCACTTATTTATTCACAGTTCATTATGGGTAAAAGTGACTAATGTGAACAAAAGCAAGAATTTTGTAACTGGCAGCCATGATACAAGCTGCAATGCAATGGGGCAAATGTGCTGTATTTATATATTAACAACTGCTCAAAGCGCTTTTACATCTACAGGAAACATTCACCATTCACACACATTCATACACTGTGGCCGGGGCTGCCGTACAAGGTGCCACCTGCTCATCAGATAAACATTCACACACATTCACACTCCGATGCGCAGCACCGGGCACCGGGGATCGAACCGGGGATCGAACTACTAACCTTCCGATTGGCAGGCAACCGCTCTACTACTGAGCCACAGCCGCCCCTGTTGGCATGTGTCATTTTCCATCCAAAAACATAATTTAAAGTACTTTTAACGTATATAGATCCAGCATATTTCCACATGTAAATGGGTGAATTTATGGTTTATTCCAACCAAAGTCATGAATGTTGAAACAGTGGAAAGATGAACCAAGACAGTGTTTTATTTTCTTTCTGTCAACTTTAAATGAAGTGTTCATGTTAAACAGAAAGGATACTACTCTTTAACAGAAAGGTTTGTCGGGATCCTTTCCATAATGTTGTCACAAAGTTTTTTTTGTCACTTTGACAAAAAAACAGGGTAACTAGAAAAATAGGGTCCAGGTTGAAAAATTCCTTAATTACATCACTGGATACACTGGCAAAGTGATCGTGTATAATAACAATAATACATTTATTTGATATAGTGCTTTAAAAAGGTACTCAAAGGCATGCTACAGGCAACAAAGAAAAAACATTAGCAAGATTAGTATAAAAACATCAATAACAACTGAAGACACATATTTAAAAAAAGGTGCAACAAAACAGCATAGAAACAAATGGAAACAGCTAAGTTAAACGTAAGTATGAATGTAAGTGACCATAGTTGAAGAGACTTTTATTTTGAAATCACACAAAAT
>NW_022605598.1:72339-77457 GCF_008692095.1 Etheostoma spectabile | reverse complement strand
GTAAGTTGCAAAAAAAAAAAAAAAATAGATGCCAGCGTGCGGCAAACCTTGTTAGACGAGAGCCGTATTTTTTGCTCTCTTGCGTAAAACCTACACCACATGTACTACACAGCAGATAAACTCAACATTTTCTCACTGTTTTTCCTTGAAGCTTATGTGCATATCTTTGTTTCAGATTACAATTTGAACATATTTGCTTGTGTTAAGTCTGTTGTGAACTATCTGCATGGCGCTAATGGACAGCTTATTTAGCACCCTTGAAAAGTGGAGCAAGGTATGAAATCTTTAAGTGACATTTTCAGTTATTCCAGTAAACTTAATATTTTTTATTAAGTTTTGCCATAAGTTTATACAAAAATTTACAAAACCTCACAAACCTTACGTAACCCAAGACACATGTAACATAGAATATACAGTGACTAAGTGACATACATAAACAGAGCTTGCAAACACAGAGAACATAAAACATACAGACAGTACTTGACTAAACGCTACAGGAGACAGTTTACAATGGGGGTGCATGTGTGTGCTTAGATCGGCGTGTCCGTGTGTGTAAGTGTGTGTATGATGAGTGTTTATGTGATTATAATATGAAATGATGGGAGTCGAGATATTGTGTTATAGATATGGGTGGGAGTGGGTATGAAACATTCTGGATTAGGTGAGGCTCACCAGAAGGAAGGGAGAGGAGAGAAAAAGTGAAGAAAAACATCCACACATCCACACACCCCATCCTCCCGGTGAAATGTTTCGCTACTAATCTAGGTGCTTTGGAGGTGCGGAGCAGAAGGGAGAACTTATTTAGGCATCTCCTAAAGCACCGCCCTCACCCTTCCCATGGACTGATTATGTGCCTCCTCTAATATGTGATGCATTAAAAGAGGTGGGGCACGACTGTGCAGGGCCTCTTCAGGCCACTCACAGTGCGCCTCACCTGGCCCTATTCCTAGTTGATCAATTTGTGGTGGAGCAAGTAATGGAGCCGGGAGGAGAAAAAGGGGGGGGGATAGATACATAAATAAAAGTGAACTTTGTAAAGGTTAAATAATATTTGCAATGTTCTTGGGTTATGAGTTTGTCAATACGGGTCAGCCACTTTATTTGATTTATTTACTTGCTCTTATTTGTATCATATCTTTTTTTAGTTTCACGGTGTAATAAACATCATTGCACCCGTTTTCAAGACTCCTTTATATTTCGGTTCCAAGGACTGCGACAAGGAAATATGAATGTTTTTTGAGAAATTCAAATGACAGACACACTACTCTAACTATAGTTAGATATATATTAAGACAAATTGTATCCAGGGATATTCTGGGTTTAGTGTAGGCCTGAGACTGAGTCACTTGTGTCAAACAGGGTTGTTGTAGTCTGGCACGCCATGTGCTCTCTCTTTCTTCTATATCACTCTATCCTGTGCAATTTCTTTGGTTGCTCTGATGGTTAGAATGTTTACTAAGTAGTTTAGGTTGGCTGTTATTCTATAACTGCTCTTCTAACTTTCACCAGTGCCTATTAACTATTAATTCATTAATTTCATTAATTAAAGCCAATACGACTTACATTATTTTAACTGATACAGTTTTTGAGGATTTCTTTTGATTTGCACAATGCATAATCATATATAATGGGTATGCCAAGCCGGGTTTCACAATGTTCATGTCTTTTGGTGCATAGAGCCACTTCAATTACAGTATATAATCTGTTTGGCTTTCTGCCTTGTGTGAGATTCTTTGGCTAAAATCATTACATATAAATGATCCTGCCTGTTCAGTTCAATGGGGTAAAATTCTCAGGTCTTCAGTTAGGTGTATAAACTACTTGGAGTCTCTGTTAACCCTCTGAGGTCGAAGCCATTTTTTCCAACCTTTGGTTCACCTGCTTTCCTTGTATTATAATGCTGGTATAACCTCAACCCTGTAATGCACAATAAAGTTATACACATATCATTATACACATATAATTCGGGCTATAAGCATATTGAGGGCATGTTGTGGGGCGGTCACGTAAATTTAGAAATTGTTTTATAACTATAAAGAAAAACTGACATTTAAAATCTCAGAGAAATGTATTTAAATTGCAACAATAATAAACCAGACTTTGGGCTTTTAAAAATTGTTCACCCAAGTCTTAACAATCAGTGGAAACAAAAATAGACACTGTAACTAAAGAGAATAAAAAATATAGTTGCAAGCAGCAATCCCAGGTTCAGGCCTTTTCTTGACCAACAGAAGGAAGCAGCTTCAAGTGGGTTTCTGGCTTCACAAAGCTGAGCAGAGTTACTTCAGCTGGTTTAATTCTGTATAGAAAAAGGTGTGAGACCAAGCACATTTCATCACTGCAATTTTACAAATCTTTGCTTGGGCCTATTGCTCAAGGTGGACTGATTGGACAAACTGTTATTCCACAATTAACACAACATTTCCGATTGGTTAATACCCGCCCACAAAGCATATGCACCAATTCTTTATGAAATTCTTTGCCCCCAATGTTGATGGTGCTCAAGCCCTAATAGGCTTAACAAATATAATAGTTTCCTGGTACTTAGATCTTCCCGCCAAGGTTGCCCCTTGAGTCCTGCATTATTTGTCCTCTCCCTAGAGCCTCTTGCTCAAGCCATTCACCAATTGATTATTGTGTCACCGATATGCATTTCTATTACACAGCATCACCTCTCACTATTTGCAGATGATGTTATGTTTTTTTTTTTTAGAAAATCCCTCTCAGTCTCTTCCTCACCTTCTATCCTCCTCACCTAGGAGTATGGAAGCTAATCAGTCTTTAAAATTAACTGGTCAAAGTCTGCACTGCTTCATTTATTTGATTCTGCCAGCAACTCAACCATCTCTGCTAACATCCCCATTGTTAAACAGTTTAAATATATAGGCATTGAGGTTCTTGCTCAAACCCAATTGTTGCTCTAAACAATGTTTTGAAAAATATGGAAAGATGGATGGGTCTCCCCATGTCTATTCAAGCCTGTATCTCTGTGGTCAAAATTTATGTTTTACAGAGGATTCATTTTGTGAGCTCTCCCCTCCTTAGGATTATTGCCGTAAATTACAATCTGCAGTTTCTAAATTTATCTGGAAAGGTAAGCGGCTGTGACTTAAGATGTTTTTTCTATAGAGGAGGAAGGAGGATGGGGGCCTTTCAGTTCCAACTTTAAACATTATTTCTGGTCCTTTGTGTTAAGACCCCTGCTTACCTGGTTAGACTCAGAAACGTCTGTTTGCTGGCAGACGTTAGAAAATGCTAATACAGAAACTTGGTCACTCCATGACGTTTTTTTTGCCAGTATCTCTAATAAACAGTGCCAGCTACAGTGGTGTGAAAAAGTGTTTGCCCCCTTCCTCATTTCCTGTTCCTTTGCATGTTTGTCACACTTAAGTGTTTTGGAACATCAAACCAATTTAAACAATAGTCAAGGACAACACAAGTAAAACAAAATGCAATTGTAAAGAAGGTGTTATATAAAGTGAAAAACAATACAAACCATCATGGCCCTGTGTGAAAAAGTGAGTGCCCCCCTTGTTAAAACATACTTAACTGTGGTTGTCCACACCTGAGTTCAATTTCTCTAGCCACACCACCGGCCTGATTATGCCAACTGTTCACAATCAGGATCACTAAATAGGAGCTGCTTGACACAGTAAGGTCCACCAGAAGATCCTTAAAAGCTACACATCATGCCGAGCCCAAAGAAATTCAGGAACAATTGAGAAAGAAAGTAATTGAGATCTATCAGTCTGGAAAGGGTTATAAAGCCTTTCCAAAGCTTTGGGAATCCAGGAACCACAGTGAGAGCCAATCCACAATGGCGAAGACATGGAACAGTGGTGAACCTTCCCAGGAGTGCGGCCGCCAAAATTCACCAAGAGCGCAGCGACGATCATCCAAGAGGTCACAAAAGACCCCACAACAACGTCCAAAGAACTGCAGGCCTCACTTGCCTCAGTTAAGGTCAGCGTTCATGCCTCCACCATCAGGAAGACTGGGCAAAAATGGCCTGGATGGCAGAGTTCCAAGGGAAACCACTGCTGAGCAAAAAGAACATCAAAGCTCGTCTCAATTTCCCAACACATCTTGATGATCCCCAAGACTTTTGGGACAACATTCTGTGGACCGATGAGACAAAAGTGGAACTCTTTGGAAGGTGTGTGTCCAAGTATATCTGGCGTAGAAGGAACACTGCATTCATAAAAAGAACATTATACCAACAGTAAAAATGGTGGTGGTGTGTGATGGTCTGGGGCTGTTTTGCTGCTTCAGGACCTGGAAGACTTGCCGTGATAAAGGAACTAGAATATGCTGTCTACAAGAGATCCTAAAGGAGATGTCCGACCATCTGTTTGTGTACTCAAGCTGAAACGAACTTGGGTTCTGCAGAGGACAATGATCCTAAACACACAGCAAGTCCACCACCGAATGGCTGAAGAAAAACAAATGAAGACTTTGGAGTGGGCCTAGCCAAGTCCGACCTGAATCCTATTTGAGATGTTGTGGTATGACCTTAAAAGGCCGTTCATGCTCGAAACCCTCTAATGTAACTGAATTAGGACAATTCTGCAAAGTGAGTGGGCCAAAATTCTCAGGAGCTGTAAAAGCCTCATGCACGTTATCGCAAACGCTGGTTGCAGTTGTTGCTGCTAAGGGTTGCCCAACCAGTTATTAGGTTTAGGTGGCAATCACTTTTCACACGGGCCATGATGGTTTGGATTTTTTTTCACCTTTATAATAAAACACTTCATTTACAAATTGCTTTTTGTGTTTACTGTGTGTCCTTGACTATTGTTTAAATTGGTTTGATGTTCCGAAACACTAAGTGGACAAAAATGCAAAGGAACAGGAAATGAGGAAGGGGGCAAACACTTTTTCACACCACTGTATGCTTGGGCCCCATTATCTCTCATCTTATCAAAACTGAAAAATTTTGGTTGAAACGTATTTTCGTGTAGCATGTTACTGGCATACACTTTCCCCATTGTTCAGTAATACAGCACTCGTGATTTGTGGGAGGCCTATAACAGCTCCACAGTGGAAAGACTGGGGGGTTTAATTTTCGAAAAGACATTTTTAATGAGGTTGGCTTGTTATCTTTTTCCGACTTACAAAATG
>NW_022605598.1:71903-72329 GCF_008692095.1 Etheostoma spectabile | reverse complement strand
ACCACGTTCCTCATTTTTCTTTTACCTTCAATTAAGATCAGCACTCAAGGCGGACTGTGTCCACTGGCAGAGATCTTTGCCCATCCTTCCTATCCGGGAACTATTTACTGAACAACCAAAAACCTGTGGTGTGGTAACGAGGCTCTATCAGTTTTTGGCAATCTCTGGCCTCGCTGTTGAGAGGGTCTGTAAACGTGATTGCCCAGACCTGAGCGTCAATTTTAACTGGCATGATGTATGGTCTAACATTCCTGAAGTGTCACGTAATCCAACCCATCAGCAGATTCACTCTAATTTCATTCATAGGACATAGCTCACCCCTGTGAAAATGCATCACATGAAGGTAATTAATTCAATTTCAATTCAATTCAATTTTATTCATAGTATCAATTCATAACAAGCGTTATCTCGAGACACTTTACAGAT
>NW_022605598.1:67202-71893 GCF_008692095.1 Etheostoma spectabile | reverse complement strand
TAGACCACACTCCAGAATTTACAAGGACCCAACAGTTCTAGTAGAGTCCTCCATTTTAACAGTCCTTTATGCACTTTCTGCCCACTAAAAGCTCAAGGTATGTACTGTATCTCCACATGATCTGCGATTGCTCTTCTATTGGTCAGTTCTGGAACAATATTGCATCCAAAATATCTGCCTTAATTAATAAGGCTGTACCTGTTACTATTTGTGTTTTGATTCTGAATGATTTGGCAGCCCCTCAAAAATGCACTGTATTTGCTGGACTTACAGCTGCTAAGAAAATGATTGCAACACGGAAGCCACCTCACAATTTGTCTATTCAAACATGGACCCTTTTCTTTCTGGATGTTATACTGTATATATGGAGCTCTCTACAGCTCGTATAAACGGAGCGCCACAGGGGACTTTGGATTTGTGGCTCAGCATGGCTGAGTCCTTGAAGTGCATGTTGTAGACTTTTGTTTTTGCCCCCTTGCTGCTTTCTGTGCATGTGTTTGGTCCCGTGTGTCTTGTGTCCGTCTCTTTGTCAATGTCTTTTGTTTGTTTGTTTGTGTGTGTGTGTTTGTGTGTCTTGATGGTGAGCTGCGAGCACTTTTGTGTTATTGTTAGGTCTCCCCCTTCCCTGTCTTTCCTCTCTGTGTATTTTTTATTTTTGCTTTGGTCTTGAAACGTGTTCTTATATCTCAGTGTATTGTTTAATTGTTTCAATATAAATAAATAAAGATATATAATCACAAAAAAATTGCAGCACTATCCCACCACATAGTCTACATACAATAATCAATATCTCCATTTACGTTTCACAATATGCCATTGCTATTGCAATTCATCATCATATACACTCATCATAACCCTCTTTTCTTTTATGTTTCATGGCTGGAACCAAGCCAATCAGCTTTGTGATGAATCCTGAGTACAAAATATTTGATTTATCGCAAAAAACATTTTGAAATGCGCGAAATGTCAAAAGCACAAGACTTTACAGAAATGTTCATATACCTCAGTCAGTGGTAACAGCTAGCAATAGCCGGTGCAGAGAACAATTCCATGTCAACAGCGCGCTCCACTTATCAGAGACATTGCTGTTGTGCTTAGGATTGTGGGTAGTGTAGTACTTCTCCATGATATTGCAAATAAAATATGTTTTTCTTAAAATAAGGTTGATTTAATTCTGACTTGTGTCTTCTATAGGACCTGAAACCTTCTTAACAACCTCTTAACAACAAGCTCTTGCTTAGTCTACCTTGAATTGTTTAGACATCATGGCTTATAATCAAAATCATTCCCTACTTCCGGAACCGGTTGACCTCCATAGTTAAAGACTGAGTGACAGCTGTCTCATATGGACCTCAGTGTGGAAGCTCTATGCTGGTCTCCTGTATGAAATGGCTGTATCCTTACCATCCTGCATTATTTAAACTATAATAACTTGGTTATTGTTCCTCCAAACACTGCCTTACTCTCTCTTCCTCTTCTTGCAGTTCTCATGCATTGATTCTATGTTGTTTACTGGGTAGTTGCTGTGGCCGCTTCAACATAAACTTAACATACATTTTTAAAGTACAATAAAATGATAATATGTATTAAACATACACTACCCGGGCCATCCGGGCAAAAACCATAAATGTCACGCAGATTTTAGTATGTCATAAAATGGACTTTCTTTTTTTTAACCACCCCAAACTCTGACTGACTTCCAGTGTCCCTGCCTCTGTTGTACAATGGCATCTCCTTATGTTGTCAATTTCAATGCAGCAAGAAAAACAATGATGAAGTAATTAATCTCACTGCCACAATACCTCTGAGCAGTGTTTCCAAAATGATCTTGGTGGAAGTATGGGCTGTGCTGCAGGGCTGGTTCAATAAAACAGCTCACAGTTACTGGATTTTTATTAAAAACAGAAATCAGCCTGTCAGAATGTCAACGTAATTTACAATTTCTGTATCAGATGGCTGTGGAGGGATTTATATTCTGCAGCTTGTTCAGTGACTGTGTACAGCCTTTTTCTGAACAAAAGCCACGTCAACATTATATAATTACATTATAATGCTATATTGTATAATATCTTCATTTCCAAATATTCTCGTGTCAGCGTAAAGAACTATTATCTAGCCTTTTTAGGATAAAACTTGCATTTTGTGTTTGTACTAGAACATGTTTATGTGCTTTAATGTAAAAAAAAAAAGAAGTCTCAAACTGCTCATGGCTGCTGCACTTGTATTCACCCTCTGTATGAAACGCTCTGTAGGAGCGCTTGTCTCTTTAATTCCTACTCCCGGAAAAGCACAGTCTGCTCTGATTGGCCAGCGTGTTTCCTGGAATCTCTGGTAGCTAGTTTCATCTGGAGCTACTGCAACAGAGTATATAGCAGAACTTTGTGACAAATCACCAATAAAGGCTTCTATACCAAATACTACAAAACAAGACAAGTCCCAGCATTAAATGGACTGTATTTATATAGCACTTTTCCAGTCTTAACAACTACTCAAAGTGCTTTTACATAGTACAGGAACCATTCACCATTCACACACATTCATACACTGTGGCTGAGGCTGCCGTACAAGGTGCCACCTGCTCATCAGATAAACACTCACACACATTTACACTCCGATGGCACAGCATCGGGGGCAACTCGGGGTTCAGTATCTTGCCCAAGGACACTTCAACATGGGACTGCAGCACCAGTGATTGAACCACCAACCTTCCAATTGGCAGGCCAATATTTACCAATTGTCTCTACCACTGAGCCACAGCCACCCCTGTAAAGTGACCTGAATTTGGGGAGAAATGACCTGCATTACAGCTATGTCGTTTTGGCATGCAGCATCTTAGTAGTTAGCAATATGCTAACGTTAGATTGTAGTGGAATGAAACAGCACTTTCTACAGTCAAAAATCGCAGATAAAGGCCTTTAAAACAAAATACTACATAAAAAGAAAATGTTTCTGGAGTAATGTGACTGACTGGGGAGAATTTAAAGGTCTCATGGCATGAAAATTTCACTTTATGAGTTTTTTTTAAATTAATATAAATTCCCATAGCCTGCCTAAGGTCTCCTCCTCAATAGCTACAGACACAGAAATGTCTGAAGCTGTAGGCAAACGCAAACAGCCAACAAATAAAAAATTCTTACGGGTCCTTAAAGATGGATGAGGCAAAAACCAGCACAATCCTGCTCCACTGAGAAAGTTGATAGGCTCCCCTGTGTTCAAATGATGAGGCGACGTACTGGTCATGCCCTCAAAGCAAACCCCTGTTTTCTTCAACCACCAGAGGGTTCAAGTGAAGCGTCGTGGCGTATTCACCTGACTGAAAGCACTGTTACCTGCAGGTTAAGCCCTGCACATCCCTGAGTGAATCTTGCTGTCAATTCACAACAACAACAACAACAACAACCACTCAGGACACATGCAGAAAAGTGCTGGTCGGCACTTCTTACGTTCTCAGGCCATAATTTAGCTTTATGCCCCTAATGCGCGCACTGAACAGGGAAAAAAGGCTCTCTCTGCATGGAATAAGATGCAGAATGAGTTGAGACTACATGAATTCACCTCGGTAAATGCTTTTAAATTAAAAATAAAAGAAATGTTGGCAGACTCTCTAAGATGTCAGTTTTTTCAATAATGTAATGTAGATTGCTTTGCTTTATTTCAGTTCTATTAACTATGTCCCCTTCTGTTTCTTGTTTTGTTTCTGCCTGTCCTGGCCAGGTCACCCTTGAAAAAGACATTCTTAATCTCAATGGGTTTCTCCTGGTTAAATAATACAGGAGGTACATGTGCTGTGTGTTGCTTAGAGAGAAAGTTCAGACTCAGGTTGATCTCCTGGTAGCTAACTCAGCACTGATTTCTCTTCGTATAATCAACTGAGAGGCCGACAGCCATTAAGCACTGGGAATGAAAATTGATTTTCAGTAACCTAATGCAAGACTGAAACACATTCATCTTTAATAAAGGATCAGCATAGAATGTCTGAGCTTGTGGTCTCACTTTGGTTAACTTATTTCCTCACATTAATAAAAGAAACAAGGATGCAGTCAAAATGAAAAACATACCAAGTAGGTATGAACATGAAGCTTCATGTTAAATATGCAAACATTTATTAATCTCACTGACTTGAAAGATGAAGATACAGATTTCATTAAGAATGACACAATATTTGGTAGTGATCCAATACCAAGTAAACACAGGGCCAGTATCGCCAATACCGATACGATGCAGATACTTTTTAATAATTAAAGTGGATGCATCATCAAATTGCTAAATTTGAATGGACTTTCATGGCGTTTAATTGTCATTTTGAATTTATTTTTGGATTATTAATAAGTTTAAACCCAGGAAAGAATTTTCATAAGTTTGTCGAAATGAGTTGTGTTCCCACTGTAAGTTACAGCGTTGTTACAAATTATACAGCTTTCCGTCATTTTCGGCCTGAAGATATAGCCAAACGGCGCTTCTCTTCCTCTCCGCCATTCTCCTGCTCCGTCTCTGTCCTGCTTGTGTGTGTGTGTGCTGCTGAAAAAGAGAAAAATACCAAAAGGGTCGAAAAAGACGACCAAAACGTTGATTAAAAAAAAGGTTAAGTTCTGAAGTCTTTCTTTAAAAAGAAGATGTGTTTGGAGGTTAAAGTTGAATCTATCAACCAGCATTGCTCTGATTGGTTGGAGCGCTGTCCTATTTGTGTGTTT
>NW_022605598.1:64881-67192 GCF_008692095.1 Etheostoma spectabile | reverse complement strand
TTTTATAGCATTAGGGAAAAAAAAAAAGTAAAAGTTGGATAGAAACTAAAACTAAAATATCAATCTCAATACACTGGTGTTGATTAATATCAGTACCAACGATAGTATCAATATTTGGATTGATCCGCCCATTGCTAGCGGCATCTCACCAGCGTCTGCCAAGAGAGCGTCTCGTAACTCGGCAACAAGTGAAAAAGTCGGTGTTATGTTTTACGAGGCGATTACTCCAATTCTCCACATTTCTTAACCATTCTTACATAGCCATAACCATAACCATAGGAGTTAATCACGAGAAGAACATAAAAAAAATTGAAGCACAAGAGTAGTTTTGGTTGTCCAGCAGGGAAATTTGAAGATGTTTATTTTTTGGTTGGGTATTTGCTGGGATCCTAAAAATAACTGTTTTGGTGTTCAGTGTTATAATTTGGGTATTTGGTTTTGTTTTCTTCTCTGTTTTTTTTGGTTTTGTTTTGTCTCCTTGTGCTTGTGTCCTAGTTTCCTCACTGGTCTTGTGTTGTTGTAGTTGTCCCTGGGACCCTTCTCCCAGAGCCGGCGCGGACCTGTCTCCCAGAGCCGTTTTGCTCCTCCCTTCATTGAACTGTCACATTCAGAGAAAACACTTGATTGCTGCACTAATGTGTATTAAGCTTAAGACGTCTTTAGTTACTTTTGTCACAAACTGATCTAGGAGGGTTGGAGCGGACATAAAAAAGTACACATGATAGTGGAAATTGAAATAATAACAAAGAAATGTATTAATTTGACAATAAACAAGGTCATTTCACACTCACAGACAATCTTAACATAATAGTTCTTTAGCAGAAGCTTACCTTCAGTGTAGATCAACACCAAAATAATAAACAAAAAACTTAACCTAACCCTAAATCAAAATTAATTCCAAACCTAAGTCCCTAAACTAAAGAAAAACAGGAAAAAATGGTGTGCAGCTCTATTATCTGAGCAAGTATTGGATTGGGACTCGGTATCGGGAGATATTCAATTTTAAACAAATCGGATCACAGGGATCAGGACATCACTAGTTGTAGTGCATAATTTCTGTTGCCCCCAAAGGGAATTCTAAGAAATGACAACAACACTTTTGGCGTGTCCACATGATACAAGGGATGCATCAAATCCACTGGTTAAGATTCTGCCGAATACCGAATCCTCCTTCCATCCTCAGTCCATTACCACAGTAAACACATTGGTAATGGTCGCCTGGTTAACACAAGCTTTTAGCTGGGACTGTCCTTACTTTGCCGTGCCTGAAGTTGCTGCATTTTGGCTGCTGTCTGTAGGCCCCTTCATGCACAACTCATATTCTTCCGGATGTTTTCATACCATATGTTATAATCGCAGCAATGTTGTGTATTGTTTAGGGTCCTTGCCACCACGAGACAAATTGTTGTTGTAAATTGAAAATGTAGCTTGCCTTCTTTTGACTGAAAGTACTGCCAAATATCACTTCTGCGGCTCACAAGTTCCATTTTCACTTTCTCACAGCCTACTGTATAGAACGCTCCACCTACATAAACACCTTCCCCCAATCAATGGTGGCTTCATAACGTCCACCAGCGTAGTGCTTCTAGTTCAAGCGTAGGGTTCGGTTCGGTGGAAAAAAAATCTAACTTTTGGCAGAAACCCACCCCTGTCAACAAGCCCAACATTCGTCCAAAGCCAAATCCTGGATTCGGTGCATCCCGGCATGATACAAGCCTTTCGTGATCACCCCTTCTCCAAAGATTGAGGGAGGGGAAATTCAATTTCAATCTTCCAAAAAATTTTCTCTGCCACCAAAATAGACTCTACCTTTTGTATTTGTAAATGTTAAACTAAATACCTCTAAAACTGTGTTGTGATTGTCATCCTTAACTACATCAAAAGTCCACAGAGAGATTTCCATTTCCAAGTGTCAGTTAGCAGGCTTCTGTCTCATCCACACTATTCTTCTCTCCCACATTTTGCGCCGAAGTATTGGTGCCAAAGCCAGCCGAGGACAATGAGAACAGAGGAGGAAGGCTGCCAACTCCCGGAGGAGAGTCAGATGGCAGCAGGGATTCTTTGTCTCCCTCTCTTATCTCCTCCTCCTTTAGTTCATGCTGATGTCCTCGCACTCTGATTCCACCCGCAACAAATGCAAATCATCCCACTTTGCATTTCCTGTGAAAAGGGGAAGTTGCAGTAGTTTACGTGTGTGCTGCATGTGTTGGCTTGGGCTCATCTGCATGCCTCCTTACAGTGCATTATAACCAGTTTGTAACTGAAAAAAGTAAAGTGTACAAGTTGTGAACAGGGCTTGAGGAAGTCCAGG
>NW_022605598.1:59818-64871 GCF_008692095.1 Etheostoma spectabile | reverse complement strand
TCCAAGGATGCCCTCCACCCCCCCACCCCCACCCCCCACACACACACAGCCTCCTGTGGAGCTCCAAAAACCAAGAAGACTGAGTAGTACCTAATGTGCTGCCATTCTAATTAGAGAATTCCACTAACTTTGAGGTTACTTGACCTCACCTGAGTATTCCCAAACACTGCACATTAGGTGAAGCAAAAGAGACATGCTCAACTCTTCAGCTAAAAACCCTTTTTGTATGGTGCACTTGGGAGCACAGTGCCACTGTATAAAGCATTGCTTCTACATATGAATTTGGAAACGGTGGCAAATGCCCCCTCTCAGACAAAAAAAGGGGTAGGAGGGGGTTTGAGTTTGCTCCAACACCAGAACTTACTTGTGCTCTCATAAAACTAGGTAATAAAGCTGCTATCCTCTTGAGAGTTGATGTACGGTGAAAGAGAGCTACTGAGATCCATATTAAATCTTTATTACCAGATTCAAATTAGTAGTGGTGTGTGGGTCTACGTTTGTGTGTGTGTGTGTGTGTGTGTGTGTGTGTGTGTGTGTGTGTGCAGATTCAGCCTGACTAGGCAGATTTTCCAGCACCAGTCACACACAGCTAACATCAACATTAAGTTGAGCAATAACATTTTGAAGATATCCATTTAGAGCTGGGACTCCAGATGAATGATCAAGTTAAAACAAGAAGTTAATAGCACAACAGGTGAATTAGATTGCATCCCAGGGTGAGACACGGATGGGAAACAGCATGGTGCTTTATTAAGAGGAGCATAATGGCATTACAACGTTTTCACCTCAGCTTACAGTGTTTCTGTAGCCATGTTGCTGATGTAGCTCCAGCTGTCAGTATTTGGTATCAGGTTGTGTGTGACTTGCAGCTTTCATAGACTCTAGTTGAAGTCTAGTTTAGAGTCAGTTTCTGCTTATTTACAGAAAAGACAAAAGAAATGGAACATTTTATTCCATTTTTTTTCTAATCCCAAAACATTCAGTAGATTCAACTGTATCTAGAGAAACAATCTCAATTGTCACTAAATATTTCCGTCACATTTCTGGAAAACTTTGCAGTGTGAATTAACATGGCAGCAATCCAGTCATTTCAGATTCAGTGAATGGACTTGAGCTGTGGCAAATGTGAAGTCATCACTAGCCTAGAGGATAGGGGCAACCAAAATCAATAAGACCAGTCAGAGCTTTCAAAGCTTTTCCAATCAGCACTTTTCAACTCACTTAATTTACTCCTTTGTTTCCCAATCTCTTTGCGTCAGCAGCGAGTGCTCAGACACAGCAAACGAAGAGTCTGGTTGGAAAAAACATGCATATACAGTCTATTCAACTGGAAGCTCATTTTAATATAAAGTGAAACCTGATTGTCTACTGTGCATACAATCTTACATGCTATACACTATACACCAAAGATTTATTGGAATATATTAATTGCATTTTCAATTTTCGATTTGGGTTCTGTTATGAGACCTGTGATCATCATGTTGGAGTACCCAAACATTTCACCTCATCACTCAGCATAAGCTCGACCTGGAGCGCAGCAGCGTGACCGCTGAGCACAAACTGAGACATCATGTTTAGAAAAGGAGATGCAACGGAGCCCGGAAAGACATTTCAGCCTAGCAGGGCTCTCAGGAGGACACAAGCAGCGGGATTTCAAAGCACCAATGACTAATTGACCAGCAGCTTAGCTGATTATACATCACGACCCACAGGAGAGGGACTCTGCTGCTCTGAGCCCCAGCACAGAGAGTGGCTTCAAACTGCATCCAAACTTGCAGATAGTGACTGGGGAAAAGAAAAACCTTTTTCACTTACCCGTGCCGGCAAAGCAGTAGAGAAGAAGCAGTAGCAGCAGCCAGAAAAGCATTGTTACAGATGAGTGGACAGATGTCTTCTTGTTGCTCAATGCTGAGGCAGAATTAACAGTTGGGATACAAAGAGTGTGTGGAGTTGAAACAGTGTAGCTTTCTCCCTCAGCTGCTCGTCACTCGGTCTTACTGAGTCTCCTTGTTTCTCCTTCTCGTCTCTCTTTTTCTCCCTGCTTCACACTTTGTGCATCATGCTGGCTGGCTCCGGTGCTTACTCGCTCAGACTCGGGTTGTGTGTTCACTCACTGGCTCCCTCTCTCCTCCCCGTATCTCTCTCTACGGTACAGTCAGTGAGGAAAGTGCTTAAGATGCTGGCTCCTCCCTCTCTCAGCCTGCTCATCTGCCTCTCTGCCATTTAGACAGTCTAGACCGAGGGAAAAGAATCTCCTGAATGATCTGCCATGCATTATCATTTGATGGGACAGTAACAATGCTTAGCACTTTGTACAAATGGACAATTACAATATGTATTGTATTTGTTGACATGGCTAATAGAAATTCAGTAAAGACACATGCCCATATCAGCACAAAGAAAAACAATAGTAAAAGTATGCAGCCTTGTCATTTGTGATTCTTGGTAGTTCTTTTTTTATTGGGTTTTAACAGCTCCTTGAAATAGCTTGATGTCAGTGCTTTCCATGCTCTGAAAGGGACCAGTGAAATCTTTAAATCCATTCTGACCCATTCCACTCAATGTTTTCACCAGACCTGCAACAACCCTGTCTCCTACAAATTACATTTAAGTCAGTCAATTTGTTTTGCCAAAGAGAAACGCAGTTATTGCCTGGATTATGTTCACAAGCAGTGTTCTCTAAGTTAGAGAATTGATACATTCTGACAACAAAGACCCCGTAAAAGGGAATAGGTTGGAGGATAGAAGACTTGCCACAAGTCTGCAAGAAAACCAGCCCAATCTCTAAACCAGACTAAAACAAGGTTAAACAGTTACCCACAACACAAAAGTTGTCTGTACACCGCAAAACAAAAACTGAACACACGTCTATGCGTTTGTGGTGGCACCCTGGGAATTTTGCCCCAAAAATTAGTTTAATCACTACTTGCAATGCTATCAGCATAATCGTAAGGACACACAGGTCAATTTCCAAGAAAGTGCCAGAGACAGGGTTCAACTTTTAAAAGAGAACAACAATTTTTTTTGTTTATCAACATTAATGAAACTCTAAAAAACATTATATTTAAAGCACACAGTCACACTGAAAGGAGGGGGGGGAATTATAATTGAGCTGAGGCTTACCGGTGGAGGAGGAAAAGGGAACGGGGAAGGTAAGGGATCCCCGGGAGAGTCCGCCGTGACGCAGACAACAAAGTGAATTCAGCAAATGAAAAACGGGGAGACACACAGCACAGAGGAAGGGGATACCACCACCGTCGGCTCTCAACAACTGGAAAAGAGGGACGAGAAACAAGGAAACACACACGATCAGCGGGGGGTCCACTTCCTCAAAAGAAAAGAATCAATCGGGGAAATAACCATGAAATGAAACAAAACCCAACCCAAGAACTTAAAGGTACCAATTCAAAAACAAAAGAAAAAAAACACTTAGACAGAAAAAAGAAAGAAGAAAATAATGAAACTAAGCAAAAAGAAACTCAGATCTATTAATAAAAAACTAGGTTAACTAAATTATAATGGAGGGGGGAAAGCGAGCCCCTTCTGCTACATTTCAATACTTAAAAACCCTGGCTCGAACATATGTAGAGAAGGCCGGACGGCCGGGCAGCATGTTCTCACAGTTGTGATACTCAGTTCAAGTAGTGCGCTTGAGGGCTCCGCAAAACAACTGCTCCAAAGCAGCAGCACAGCTCCGTCCAAGCAGTAACCCAAGCAGACTAGGGAAAACACAGGTTTGTTGAGGCAAAACAGCAACTGGTGGTCGCTATGCTAGATCTCTCCGGCAGAGAATCAGAATCAGAAAGGAAATATTGGTTAAGACAGTGTCAGTGGAGCTCTGGGGCCTGACTGCAGAGAGGAAGAAACTGTTCTCTCTCTGAGGTTTTGGTCCTGATGGACTGCAGCCTCCTGCCACAGGGGAGGGGTTCCAACAGTGTGTGTCCGGGGTGAGAGTGATCGGCTACAATCTTTCCTGCCCTCCTCACCCTGATGTCCACCAACTATGGAACGGCGATGAAGTCAATAGGTTTCCATTAAAGTCAATGTGTGTATTTTCGCTGACTGCGTTCCAACTCCGTCTTAGCTCCGGCGATCCGCAGCCCTCCTGAGCAGATACACAGAGCTTCTATTTTTGACAGATGGCGGAGAGCTCCGCAGCATTTCAGGACAGGGCAGATTGTCGAGCACAGAAACGAAATAAAACATCCGGTATTTTCAAAATAAAATACATCGCGCTTACGGTAGATCATATTGGAACATCTGGCATTAAAACAAAATTTCATATCTGGGATTATATTGAAAAAGACTTCTTTTTTGACTTTGCTGAACATTGATTCTGTAGCGTGAATCAATGATTTGCTACAAATCTTTTCAATTTTGGACATTTTTTTCTTTTTATTGGACAATTTCAATGTTTTATTAATCAACTTTATGAATTAATACAATGTGCACTCGTAAAATCACCACTTTGTTTTAGGAGCCGAAGACGCTCAGATTGAATGGATTAAACCATCAAATTTAATGCATACCGTCATTTAATGACACACAATCTCAAATGAAAAAGTTCATAGCTGTATATTGACCCAAAATCCTACTAATGAACACTAGTTAGACAAACAACAACTTTATCAATAAAAGAAAGGGGTTTATTAATCAGATAATCAGAATGATAGTATAACAAAATACCTGAATAATAAATCAGATTAACTGATTATTACAAATTATGAGTTGGAATATAGTGATGGGTAAAGGGATTAAAAAATACGAGAATCAGGAGTTACCACGGATTATGAGTTTAAATATGGAATCAATCTCTACTAGAACCATATCATCAGGCTCAACAAAACATGCAATAATTAATTTCCAAAACCAATACCGTGGATATAGTGCCACTCGTCCTGGCATGCCAAAACATGTATTTATTAGGGATGAGTGAGTACAGCATTATCTGTATCTGTACTCGGACTGGGCCTAAACCGGAAGTGGTCAGATTTAACCCGGAAGTGGGTCGGGTCTTTTTGAAATGGGCGGGGCTTTAACCAGTATGTTATTT
>NW_022605598.1:59585-59808 GCF_008692095.1 Etheostoma spectabile | reverse complement strand
ATTGACATGGGTTGATCAGAAATTGTCATATTTATTGCTGATTAGAAAACTATTTCCATGACCGCATCAGCATTGAGCTTCAGATCAATGGTGTTGTCATGGTAACAAACAAACTATTTACAGTTTTGCAACAATAAATATAACAATGTGGTTGCAATTATTAAATAAAATGTAATGAACAAGAGTTTTCATACTCAATAATATAACTTTCTTTTTTTAACTT
>NW_022605598.1:59379-59570 GCF_008692095.1 Etheostoma spectabile | reverse complement strand
CTTTTTTTTTTTGGTTCTTTTTTATTTTCACACCAGGTATGTGTGAGTGTGTGTGTCTTTGAGTGAGTAAGAGATAGAGAGAGAGGGGTCGGGGGGTTGGAATGTGTTTGTGTGTGGATCTTAATTTGTAATATTATCTATACCGCAACTGCCTTTTATTTTTTATAAAACACAGCAAGAAAGTTTCAGAC
>NW_022605598.1:57752-59369 GCF_008692095.1 Etheostoma spectabile | reverse complement strand
AAAAAAACTGGTTAGAGCCAGCAGGCAGTTTAAAAAAACAAACAACTCAGACGGCAGAGATGCAGTATAAAACAAGTATAAAAAAAAGTATAAAACAAACTTGAAGCTGAAGAAACCCTAAATGTTAACGAGAAAGCCCCGCGGAGGGAGAGGGAGAGAGCTGTTCACTTCTCCGTGTGTAAGTGAGCACAGCCTGTCGGACACAAACACAGGAGAAATCTGTGTGTGTAGGGAGGGGCGCTGTGACTTGCCTATCACAGAATAGTGTAGGGGAGGGGCGCTGGGACTAGCCTATCACAGAATAGTGTAGGGGAGAGGCGCTGTGACTAGCACTGTGACTAGCCTATCACAGAACGGAGACACAGTCAGTGGAGACTTATTCAATCCGACCACGGATATTGACTCGCATTACTCGTATAATACTTGTACTCGGCAAAAGTGCTTTATCCGTACTGGATACTTGTTTGAGCCGAGTACTCTGCTCATCCCTAGTTTTTATCAACTTCAATATCCAATGGAAAATTATCTCATAATTGAATAGTGGTGTCAACATAAAACACAACGCTTTGAAGCTGGGGAGTGGAGTTCATTTTGCAGCGAAAAGAAAATACTCACCCAGGTAACGCTCGTTCTTTCCTTGGGAGTCTTTTACCCCCAATCTTTCACCTAAACGTAAATAGTTGTTTTGGTGCCAAAATGAAAGGGAAACACACAGGGAAAGAGAGAAGAAAGCTTAGTGTTTTAAAGGAAGTCCCCCGGCAGTCTAAAACTATAACATCATTAAACACAATTAAGAGCTGGTGCAAGGACCGTCTACAAACTACAACACAGAAAAGAGTTAAAACAAAATATGTAGATGTGTAAATATGTAAATATCAATTTAATGATTAAATAAGGTTGTGTCTCCAAACTTACCTCAATTACAACTTGTCTCCTGGTAGTAAAAATAAACATATGCTTATTTTTGAAAACATGTTTGCAGCTCTTTTCTGTATTTTCGTTTGTCAACGGTCCTGAAGGACTCCTCGCAGTTTCAACACAGGACTAAACAGAGCTGAATTAGCACAACTTTCATGCATTTCTATCACATCTACAGCAGTGAGATTCACTGTGTTCACTGAGAAGGAATCACTGCACACCGGTAGGCACTTTAATGACATTTTGAACATGTTAGGCCTAAAACATGTTTAAAACTTGCCCTTTTGGAGCATGTTGGGTGCTAACTCTAGCAGGAGAATAACATCACTCCACTTTTACAAACAACAGATATACATGTTGGAATCGATCGGAATTCTCCTTTAACGGTCATCGCCATCTGGTAGCCAGTAACAGTAACCTATTGGCGCTGGTAGCCAGCATCTCAGAGCTCTGTAGCTGCTAAATCTAACCAGCAACTTCCGCTCGAATTTCATCGTTCTATGGCTCTATGTCAGACATGGGCAAATTACGGCCCGTGGGCCATGTACGGCCCGTTAGGGTTTTTAATCCGGCCCACCTAAGTGATCTCAAACTATATTATTAAATTTAGTTATTATTAAATCACATTCATTTTTGACTTCCCAGCAATTGCTGTGGAATTTGTTTTTTCCAATGTTTCCCAAACGCACATGAATGCAG
>NW_022605598.1:57639-57742 GCF_008692095.1 Etheostoma spectabile | reverse complement strand
AACTTCACTTTTTCACACATAGCACGCACATTTTCCCTTGTGTAAAAATGAGCGGCCAAAGAAAAGAAAAGATGATAGTGAGTGCCGAGTGTTTAAGGAGTGG
>NW_022605598.1:57473-57629 GCF_008692095.1 Etheostoma spectabile | reverse complement strand
ATTTTTTTACTGATGTCCGATCAACGACTGTATGTCTGATATGCCAGGAAACTGTTGCAGTTTTTAAGGAATACATCAGCCGTCACTTTGCAACGAAGCATGCTAGCAAGCAGTCAATGCAAGAATGGGCGGCTACTGCTGAGAGGTTGATGGCTA
>NW_022605598.1:57312-57463 GCF_008692095.1 Etheostoma spectabile | reverse complement strand
TCAGCAACATTTTTTTCACCGACAAACTGCGATTCAAGAGTCCAGCACCAAGGCAAGTTTTCTGCCAGCATTTAAATTAGCAAAGGCTAGAAAGCCGTTCTCAGAAGGCGAGTTTTTGAAGGACCACATGATAGAGACAGCAGGTCTCTTA
>NW_022605598.1:55793-57302 GCF_008692095.1 Etheostoma spectabile | reverse complement strand
GCAAAGGTAAATTTGAAAAGATCAGATTATCACAAAGGACAGTGACTCGCCGTGTGGAACTGACTGATATTGTCAGTGAGTTAAATAAAAAGTCCTTTACATTATATTTATTAGCACTGGCGGAAAGTAACGACGTAAAAGACACTGCTCAGCTCCTAATTTTTATCCGAGGGATTAACGGTTTTGAGACAATTGAGGAGCTTTTAACCATGGTGTCCCTGAAAGGAAAGACGCGGGGAGAGGACTTGAAAGGATATGGAAAGGTGTCAGCTGCCATCGAGAGAATGGAACTACCTTGGAGTAAACTTGCCAATGTCACAACGGACGGATCGCCAAATTTAACTGGAAAACACGTCGGGCTGCTGTTAAGAATCCAGGATAAAGTTAAAGAAGAAAACCCTGAACAAGATGTTATTTTCCTTCAATGCATCATCATTCATCAGGAATCTCTATGGAAGTCTGTTTTGCAGCTTAATCATGTGGCGAATCCAGTAGTAAAACTGTTGAATTGTATTCGAAGAAAGGGGACTCCAGCACCGTCAGTTCATTACGTTCCTGGAGGAAACCAATGCGGATCACCAGGACTTACTTTACCACTCTTGTGTCCGCTGGTTAAGTTTGGGCAAAGGGTTGCAAAAAGTGTGGGAGCTCAATGATGAGATTAGCGCATATTTGGAGTTAGTGGGGAAATCCGACGAATTTCCTGAGTTGAGTGACAAGAACTGGCTTTGCGACTTTGCGTTTGCTGTGGACATATTTCCTAGGGATGAGCCGAGTACTTGGCTGAAACTAGTATCCGGTACGGATAAAGCACTTTTGCCGAGTACAAGTATTATACAAGTAATACGAGTCAATATCTGTGGTGGATTGAATACAACTCTCAACTGGCCGCGCTGCGTTCTGGGATAGTCACCGCGCCCCCCCCCCCCACACACCACAAACACGTTTGGCTCACTCACACACACACAGAACACGGAGAACAGCACTCCCTCTCCCTCTCTCTCCCTCTCCTCTCTCTCTTCTCCGTCAGTCAATGGGTCTGCAGGCTGTTCCGTTAACGTTAGGGTTCTCGTTTCCTTTCGTCTCTGCCATCGGAGATTTTTTTTTTTTTACTGTCAGCTGCCCCCCGCCCCCTCTGTCTCTGTGTCTCTTCTTACTCACACACACACACACACACCACACATATACCTGGTGTGGAAATAAAAAATAAAAAAAGAACCAAAAAAAAAAAATCACACTGATCATAAAAAAATAAAAAAAGTTAAAAAAGAAAGTATATTGAGTATGGAAACTCTTGTCATTACATTTTACTTCATATTGCAAACCAGTGTGTTGTATCATTGTTGCAAAACATTCTGTATATAGTTTTGGTTACCTGGGGACAACACCATTGATCTGAAGCTCAATGCTGTCATGTAAATAGTTTTCTAATCAGCAATACAGATAAAAAATTTTGATCAACTCATATCAATTGCATGCTTAAATAACATACCGGGTAAAGCCCCGCAC
>NW_022605598.1:49263-55768 GCF_008692095.1 Etheostoma spectabile | reverse complement strand
TTGCCCACAAGTCTGCAAGAAAACCAGCCCATCTTAAACCAGACTAAAACAAGGAAACAGTTACCCACAACACAAAAGTTGTCTGTACACCGCAAAACAAAAACTGAACACACGTCTATGCGTTTTTGGTGGCACCTGGGAATTTTGCCCCAAAAATTAGTTTAATCACTACTGCAATGCTATCAGCATAATCGTAAGAAACACACACAGGTCAATTTCCAAGAAAGTGCCCGAGACAGGGTTCAACTTTTAAAAGAGAACAACAATTTTTTTTGTTATCAACATTAATGAAACTCTAAAAAACATTATATTTAAAGCACACAGTCACACTGAAAGGAGGGGGGGGAAATTATAATTGAGCTGAGGCTTACCGGTGGAGGAGGAAAAGGGAACGGGGAAGGTAAGGGATCCCGGGAGAGTCGCGTGACGCAGACAACAAAGTGAATTCAGCAATGAAAAACGGGAGACACACAGCACAGAGGAAGGGGATAACCCCACCGTCGGCTCTCAACAACTGGAAAGAGGGACGAGAAACAAGGAAACACACACGCGCAGCGGGGGTCCACTTCCTCAAAAGAAAAGAATCAATCGGGGAAATAACCATGTGAAAAAGAAACAAACCAACCCAAGAACTTAAAGGTACCAATTCAAAAAACAAAAGAAAAAAAAACACTTAGACAGAAAAAAGAAAGAAGAAAATAATGAAACTAAGCAAAAAGAAACTCAGATCTATTAATAAAAAACTAGGTTAAATAAATATAATGGGGGGGGGAAAGCGAGCCCCTTCTGCTACATTTCAATACTTAAAAACCCTGGCTCGAACATATGTGAGAAGGGCCGGACGGCCGGGCAGCATGTTCTCACAGTTGTGATACTCAGTTCAAGTAGTGCGCTTGAGGGCTCCGCAAAACAACCTGCCCAAGCAGCAGCACAGCTCCGTCCAAGCAGTAACCCAAGCAGACTAGGGAAAACACAGGTTTGTTGAGGCAAACAGCAACTGGTGGTCGCTATGCTAGATCTCTCCGGCAGAGAATCAGAATCAGAAAGGAAAATTGGTTAAGACAGTGTCAGGGAGCTCTGGGGCCTGACTGCAGAGAGGAAGAAACTGTTCTCTCTCTGAGGTTTGGTCCTGATGGACTGCAGCCTCCTGCCCACAGGGGAGGGGTTCCAACAGTGTGTGTCGGGGTGAGAGTGATCGGCTACAATCTTTCCTGCCCTCTCACCCTGATGTCCACCAACTAGGAACGGCGAGAAGTCAATAGGTTTCCATTAAAGTCAATGTGTGTATTTTCGAGCTGACTGTTCCAACTCCGTCTTAGCTCCGGCGATCGCGCAGCCCTCCTGAGCAGATACACAGAGCTTCTATTTTGACAGATGGCGGAGAGCCCGCAGCATTCAGGACAGGCGGCAGATTGTCGAGCACAAGAAACGAAATAAAAACATCCGGTATTTTCAAAATAAAAATCGCGCTTACGGTAGATCATATTGGAACATCTGGCATTAAACAAAATTTATTCTGGGATTATATTGAAAAGACTTCTTTTTTGACTTTGCTGAACATTGATTCTGTAGCGTGAATCAATGATTGCTACAAATCTTTTAATTTGGACATTTTTTCTTTTTATGGACATTTCATGTTTTATTAATACACTTATGAATTAATACAATGTGCACTCGTAAAAACCACTTGTGTTTAGGAGCGCGAAGACGCTCAGAATTGAATGGATTAAACCATCAATTTAATGCATACCGTCATTTAATGACACACATCCAAATGAAAAAGTTCATAGCTGTATATTGACCCAAAATCCTACAATGAACACTAGTTGAGACAAACAAAACTTTATCAAAAAAAGAAAGGGGTTTATTAATCAGATAATCAGAATGATAGGTATAACAAAATACCTGAATAATAAATCAGATTAACTGATTATTACAATATGAGTTGGAATATAGTGATGGGTAAAGGGATTAAAAATACGAGAATCAGGAGTTACCAGGATTATGAGTTTAAATATGGAATCAATCTCTACTAGAAACATATCATCAGGCTCAACAAAACATGCAATAATTAATTTCCAAAACCATACCGGGGATATAGTGCCACTCGTCCTGGCATGCCAAACATGTATTTATTAGGGATGAGTGAGTACAGCCTATCTGTATCTGTACTCGGACTGGGGCTAAACCGGAAGTGGTCAGATTTAACCCGGAAGTGGGTCGGGTCTTTTTGAAATGGGCGGGTGGGTTAACCAGTATGTTATTAAGCATGCAATTGACATGGGTTGATCAGAAATTGTATATTTATTGCTGTTAGAAAACTATTTCCATGACGCATCAGCATTGAGCTTCAGATCATGGGTTGTGTCATGGTAACAAACAAACTATTTACAGTTTTGCAACATAAAATAACAATGTGGTTGCAATTTTAAAATAAAAAGTAGAACAAGAGTTTCATACTCAATAATATAACTTTCTTTTTTTTAACTTTTAATTTCTATGATCTTTTTTTTTTGGTTCTTTTTCTTTTCAAACAAGGTATGTGTGAGTGTGTGTCTTTGAGTGAGTAAGGATGAGAGAGAGGGGGTGGGGGGTTGGAATGTGTTTGTGGGTGGATCTTAATTTGTATATTATCTATACCGCAACTGCCTTTTATTTTTTATAAAACACAGCAAGAAAGTTTCACACCTCAAAAAAACGGTTAGAGCCAGCAGGCAGTTTAAAAAACAAACAACTCAGACGGCAGAGATGCAGTATAAAACAAGTATAAAAAAAAGTATAAAAACAACTTGAAGCTGAAGAAACCCTAAATGTTAACGAGGAAAGCCCCGCGGAGGGAGAGGGAGAGAGCTGTTCACTTCCGTGTGTAAGTGAGCACAGCCTGTCGGACCAAACACAGGAGAAATCTGTGTGTGTAGGGAGGGGCGCTGTGACTTGCCTATCACAGAATAGTTAGGGGAGGGGCTGGGACTAGCCTATCAAAATGTGTAGGGGAGAGGCGCTGTTGACTAGCACTGTGACTAGCCTATCACAGAACGGAGACACAGTCAGTGGAGACTTATTCAATCCGACCACGGATATTGACTCGCATTACCGTATAAACTTGTACTCGGCAAAGGGCTTTATCCGTACTGGATACTTGTTTGAGCGGTTACTCTGCTCATCCCTAGTTTTTATCAACTTACATATCCAATGGAAAATTATCTCATAATTGAATAGTGGTGTCAACATAAAACACAACGCTTTGAAGCTGGGGAGTGGAGTTCATTTTGCAGCGAAAAGAAAATACTCACCCAGGAACGCTCGTTCTTTCCTTGGGAGTCTTTTACCCCCATCTTCACCTAAACGTAAATAGGTGTTTGGTGCCAAAATGAAAGGGAAACACACAGGGAAAGAGAGAAGAAAGCTTAGTGTTTTAAGGAAGTCCCCCGGCAGTCAAAACTATAACCATTAACACAATTAGAGCTGGTGCAAGGAGTCTACAAACTACAACACAGAAAAGAGTAAAACAAAATATGTAGATGTGTAAATATGTAAATATCAATTAATGATTAAATAAGGTGTGTCTCCAACTTACCCCAATTACAACTTGTCTCCTGGTAGGAAAAATAAACATATGCTTATTTTTGAAAACATGTTGCAGCTCTTTTCTGTATTTTCGTTTGTCAACGGTCCTGAAGGATCCTCAGTTCAACACAGGACTAAACAGAGCTGAATTAGCACAACTTATGCTTTCTATCAAATCTACAGCAGTGAGATTCACTGTGTTCACTGAGAAGGAATCACTGCACACCGGTAGGCACTTAATGCATTTTGAACATGTAGGCCTAAAACTGTTTAAAACTGCCTTTTGGAGCATGTTGGGTGCTAACTCTAGCAGGAGAAAACATCACTCCACTACAACAACAGCTAACATGTTGGAATCGATCGAATTCTCTTTACGGTCATGCATCGGTAGCAGGAACAGTAACCTATTGGCGCTGGTAGCCAGCATCTCAGAGCTCTGTAGCTGCTAAATCTAACCAGCAACTTCCGCTCGAATTTCATCGCTATGGCTCTATGTCAGACATGGGCAATATACGGCCCGTGGGCCATGTACGGCCCGTTAGGGTTTTTAATCCGGCCCACCTAAGTGATCTCAAAACTATATATTAAATTTAGTGATTATAAATCAAATTCATTTTTGACTCCAGCAATTGCTGTGGAATTTGTTTTTTTCAATGTTTCCCAAAAGCCATGAATGCAGCATTACCCTCAACTTCACTTTTCACACATAGCACGCACATTTCCCTTGTGTAAAAATGAGCGGCCAAAGAAAAGAAAAGATGATAGTGAGTGCCGAGTGTTTAAGGAGTGGACAGCAAAATATTTTTTTACTGATGTCCGATCAACGACTGTATGTCTGAATGCCAGGAAACTGTTGCAGTTTTTAAGGAATACATCAGCCGTCACTTGCAACGAAGCATGTAGCAAGCAGTCAATGCAAGAATGGCGGCTCTGCTGAGAGGTTGATGGATATTTACAGACTCAGCAACATTTTTTCACCGACAAACTGCGATTCAAGAGTCCAGCACCAAGCAAGTTTCTGCCAGCATTAAATTAGCAAAGGCAGAAAGCCGTTCTCAGAAGGCGAGTTTTTGAAGGACCACAGATAGAGACAGCAGGTCTCTTATGTCCAGAGAGCAAAGGTAAATTTGAAAAGATCAGATTACACAAAGGACAGTGACTCGCCGTGTGGAAACTGATGATATTGTCAGTGAGTTAAATAAAAAAGTCCTTTACATTATATTTATTAGCACTGGCGGAAAGTAACGACGTAAAAAGACACATGCTCAGCTCCTAATTTTTACCGAGGGATTAACGGTTTTGAGAACAATTGAGGAGCTTTTACCATGGTGTCCCTGAAAGGAAAGACCGGGGAGAGGACTTGAAAGGATATGGAAAGGTGTCAGCTGCCATCGAGAGAATGGAACTACTTGGGTAAACTTGCAATGCACAACGGACGGATCGCCAAATTTAACTGGAAAACACGTCGGGCTGCTGTTAAGAATCCAGGATAAAGTTAAAGAAGAAAACCTGAACAAGATGTTATTTTCCTTCAATGCATCACATTCATCAGGAATCTCTATGGAAGTCTTTTTGCAGCTTAATCAGTGGCGAATCCAGTATATAAAACTGTGAATTGTATTCGAAGAAAGGGGACTCCAGCACCGTCAGTTCATACGTTCCTGGAGGAAACCAATGCGGATCACCAGGACTTACTTTACCACTCTTGGTTCCGCTGGTTAAGTTTGGGCAAAGGGTTGCAAAAGTGGGGAGCTCAATGATGAGATTAGCGATATTGGAGTTAGTGGGGAAATCCGACGAATTTCTGAGTTGAGTGCAAGAAAGGCTTTGCGACTTTGCGTTTGCGTGGACATATTTCCTAGGGATGAGCCGAGTACTTGGCTGAAACGTATCCGGTACGGATAAAGCACTTTTGCCGAGTACAAGATTATACAAGGAATACGAGTCAATATCTGTGGTTGGATGAATACAACTCCTCAACTGGCCGCGCTGCGTTCTGTGATAGTCACAGCGCCCCCCCCCCCCCCCCCACACCACACCCACACGTTTGGCTCACTCACACACACACCAGAACACGGAGAACAGCACTCCCTCTCCCTCTCTCTCCCCTCTCTCTCTCTCTCTCTCGTCAGTCAATCGGGTCTGCAGCTCGTTCCGTTAACGGTTAGGGTTTCTCGTTTCTCTTTCGTCTCTGCATCGGGTAGTTTTTTTTTTACTGTCAGCTGCCCCCCGCCCCCTCTGTCTCTGTGTCTCTCTTACTCACACACACACACCACACACGACAATATACTGGTGTGGAATAAAAAATAAAAAGAACAACAAAAAAAAAAATCCACATGATCATAAAAAATAAAAAAAGTTTAAAAAAGAAAGTATATTGAGTATGGAAACTCTTGTTCATTACTTTTACTTCTAATGCAAACGCAGTGTTGTATTCATTGTTGCAAAACATCTGTATATAGTTTGTTTGTACCATGACAACACCATTGATCTAAGCTCAATGCTGTCATGTAAATAGTTTTCTTAATCGCATACAGATAAAAAATTTTGATCAACTCATATCAATTGCATGCTTAAATAACATACCGGGTAAAGCCCCGCACATTTCAAGAGAACCCGACCCACTTCCTGGTTAAATCTGACCACTTCCGGTTTAGGCCCCGCCCAGTCCGAGTACGGATCCGGATACAGATAATTCATGTGGTAAACAGATACAGATACAGATAATGCTGTACTCGCTCATCCCTACCAGTTACCTTCAGTATCTGCGCTAAGCTAGGCTGGGGACTTCTGACAGCGTGATGACATGCACATTGATGAGAAGGGTATGTATGAACTTATCTAACTCTGGGGGATACGGTAAATAAGCTAAGTCTTAATAAGTCAGCGTGTTACTTTACGAGTACTGAAGCAGAGCTGCCAACTTTTCCAAAAACCT
>NW_022605598.1:49143-49253 GCF_008692095.1 Etheostoma spectabile | reverse complement strand
GATTTGGGGGGGCCAACCCATATTTTCCAACCTATAAAGCAATTTCTTTGGCTCTTTCAGCATCATTGTCCTCCAGGGTTTAAATTGGGATTTGTTATGTGTGGGGGGAT
>NW_022605598.1:49027-49133 GCF_008692095.1 Etheostoma spectabile | reverse complement strand
CTCTCCCTAAGGGGGTCTGGGGGTATGCCCCCCCCCCCGAATGTTTTTTTGAAAAAGAAACCATTACCTTCTTGTGATATAAGAACTGACCCAGACAATGTGCCAA
>NW_022605598.1:48734-49017 GCF_008692095.1 Etheostoma spectabile | reverse complement strand
CCACATGAAGAGACAGTAGCATATGTCAGCAGCAGCTGAGAAGATTTGGGTCTGTGGGGAACAGGTCCAACTCACACAAATTTCATCCTCATCCTCTGTGCCCCACTTACTGTATTTACGTTTTTGGGAAAATGAAGACTATTTGTTCATTTCATGAAACTTTGAACGAATTATTACAGTTACATTTAGAGAAGCACAATAGTGGCAGACACTTGAAAACGGGCCCTGGTGCTGGGACAAACATCTGGACCAGTCACAGCTGGCCTGGCAACCCAATGGCATT
>NW_022605598.1:48501-48721 GCF_008692095.1 Etheostoma spectabile | reverse complement strand
TTTCTACCCATTTCTACATCAATTTATGCTGGAAACAATTTAAAATATTGAAAAATCAAATATTGATTTTATTGTGGAAGTAAATTTCTTCAAATGTGCACGTGGCACTTATTCATCTGAATCATATATAAATTAATTTTAATGAATGTATAAACCCCTGGACTGTATATAGCTCAGATGTGTTTCATCAGATTTTTGCTCATGTTTACAACTTTGTGCA